>NC_071273.1:24155699-24165699 GCF_023375685.1 Ictalurus furcatus
AGCCGCCAAGATCTACCAGACGAACTACGTGCGGAACTCGCGCGCCATCGGCGTGCTGTGGGCCATCTTCACCGTGCTGTTCGCCATCGTCAACGTGGTGTGCTTCATCCAGCCCTACTGGATCGGCGACGGCGCGGAGACCCCGCAGGTCGGCTACTTCGGCCTCTTCCACTACTGCATCGGTAACGGCGTGGCGCGCGAGCTGGCCTGCTACGGCACCTTCTCCGACTTCGGCTCCATCCCGTCAGGAGCCTTCAAGGCCGCGTCGTTCTTCGTGGGCACCTCCATGGTGCTGGTGCTCACCTGCATCGGCTGCTTCACGCTCTTCTTCTTCTGCAGCACCGCCACCGTCTTCAAGATCTGCGGCTGGATGCAGCTCGCGGCAGGTCAGAACACACCGCAACAAACACGTACAAATCATCACTGATTAAAGCCGCAGTATGTCATTCAGGCATTTCAAAATATTTCCAGACCTGCTGTAATCATGTGACTGAAGTTTAAAAAAAAACCCACAACGATTCATGCAGTTAGAATATAACAGATCTTATTAGATTCATTACAAGACCCTGTTATTTCCGGTTTACATTTTTCTGGTCCAGAAAGTACAGTCAGAACTGGTTAAAGCTGCAGTATGTACTTTCCCCCCTAAATATTTATAATCGTATGACTAAAATTTTTCCTAGTTCGTGCAGTTATAATGTAACAGATCACGTTCGATTTAAAAAAAAAAGTTCCTGTTTTTATTTTTCAGGTCCAGAAATTTTTCATATGTTTATAACAGTCACAACTGGTTAAAGCTGCAGTATGTAAAATTTTTTCTTAAATAATTCTAGTGCTGTTATAATCATTTGACTAAGAAAAAATATATAGTTCATGCAGGTACAGTGTAACAGATCTCATTTGATTCATTTCAAGACCCTGTTTACATTTTTCCGGTCCAGAAATTAGTCCTATGTTTATAATAGTCACAACTGGTTTACGCTGCAGTGTGCATGTTTCCCACTAAATAATTACAGTGCTGTTATAATCATATGACTAAGAAGAAAAAAAAAATGTTCATGCAGTTACAATGTAATAGATCACATTAGATTTTTTTTTTTTTTTTAACAGACCCTGTTTTAATTTTTCTGGTCCACAAATTAGTCATAGGCTTATAAGTCACAACTTTTTAAAGCTTCAATATGTAAATTGTTTTCCTAAATATTTCTAGTGCTGTTATAATCATACGACTAAGAAGAAAAAAAAATGTTCATGCAGTTACAATGTAACAGATGACATTATATTTTTAAAGCCCCGGTTTACAATTTTTCTGGTCCAGAAATTAGTCCTATGTTTTAACAGTCACAACTGATTTTGATATGATTGAATATGTGCATTTCAAAAAAATATATTTCAGACCCATAACAATCATAGCTAAAGAAAGAATATGGATCGTGACATACAGTGTAGCAGATGCCATTGGCTTCTATTCAAGCTCCTGTTTGCTTTGTTCTGGCCCAGAAATTAGTCACATGATTATAACATCATCACAACTGGTTAAAGCAGCAATACGTTATTTTTCCCAAATATTTCAAGACCTGAGGAATCATGGCTGAAGAAAGAATATGGTTCATGATATTACCATATCACTGATCTTATTAGATTCTTTTCAAGCTCCTGTTTGTACCGTTCTGGCCCAGAAATGAGTCACATGATTATAACGGTTACATCGTTTAGAACAGTGACAGCTAGTTAAAGCTGCAGTATGTTGTTTAACCCCCTACATGTTTCCAAGTCTTGTATAATCATATGACTAACAACAAAACAGTACTTCATGATATTACCGTGTACCAGAACTCATTAGCTTCTTTCCCCACTTCTTTTAAAAAATTTCCGGTCCAGAAATTACTCGCAGGATTATAACAGTCATATGATTGCAGGAGTGACAACTGGTTAAAGCTGCAGTAGGTCTTTTTTTCCCCAAAAATATTTCCAGACCTCGTTTCCAGACACATATGAAATAAAAGTGGCTCATTAGCTTAAAGCTCCTGTTGACATTTTTCTGGTCCAGAAATTAGTCACATGATTACAACTGGTCTAAATATTTTTTTCGGGGGAAAAGAAAATCATCACAACTGGTTAAAGCTGCAGTATGTTAAAAAAAACCCCCAAATCTATACCTGTAACAATTATGCCTTTAAGAGAAACAGGTTGATGTTATCGCCATGGGACGGATCACATGACCTTTTCTGAGTTTCTGGCGAATTATACGATCATCTCGAGCTATAGCTAACAAGTCATGTAAGTCTATAGCTAAAAGATTAGCATCGTGCATATAATCCAGGTTTTTTTTCTTCAGACAGATATGTTCAGTATCCTGTTTGATCTGCAGATGTTGATCTGGTTTTTAAATGGGAAAAAGAATCACGTGCTCTTCTGTTTTTACAATTTAAGAAAAAAGAGATTTATAAAACGTTAAAAGCGAAATGCGCGTGCATCCTGGAACAAGACAATAACCTAAACCCTTAGATACAGTTAAGTGCAAAAGTTTGTACGCCCTATGGGTAAATTAAAAAGTACTTCTGGGGTGTTTTCTTTTTCTTTTTTTTAATTCTTCTTTTCACAATTTATAGAAACCTATAGACATAGTTGAGTGTAAAAGTTACTACACCCCCTGTGGATTTTGAAAGGGAAAAAAAAAAAGCACAGGCACGTGGCAAAGGAAAGATATTTTGATCTAGGGCTGGGCGATATATGGATATGATATCGATATCGTGATGGAGGATTACGCGATACACTTTTCTGAGATATCGTTGGTACAGTGATGGATTTTTAAAAAAACGTTTTTAAAAATTGCGAACGAAACGGTACTGAACGGCTGCCGTCGATTTGACGTACATTTTTTAAAACGGAATCTTCCTTGCCGTCGTAGGCATTAAAGAAAAGTATCGTCAATCTCAGCCGAGCGTTTTTTTGTTTGTTTGTTTATTTTACTACTGTATTGCAAACAGTGTGTTAGATAAATTATATATCGTGGTACACATCGTGTATCGTAGAAACATCCTCGAGTGTCCTGATATGACTTTTTTTTTTTTGCATTGACAATAACAATGTTGTGCGTAAATCAAAACTCCCTTGAACCTGGGCTAGTGATCGCAGTGCTGTCAAATATTATAATATGATAACAATTCTGAATTCTGATTGGACAGAATGTGTAGACTTTTTAAAAAAAAAAAAAATAACATCAGGTTTATATTATATTAACGTGCTCGTTCTGATACGTCATCGTTTCTATAGCAACAGCTCATTCACAGGGACGCGTATCTCGGACGCGACGCGTAAACGGATTTTCAATGATCATATGCGGATACGGTGACGTTTTCTGTAAGGAGATGTTTATGTAACATGTACGGAAGGAGTCTCCGGTGTCAGCGTTGTAACAGTCTGAGGTAACGCTGTACCGTAAAGTTTTCAGACATCTTCAGGACAGAGGAGTTGACGCTGTGCAGTAAAAAGAGAGGGCTCTTAACTGACAACAGGAACTAATTTGTTTACCGTTAAACGTAACTTTAAATGGATAAAAAGTACAACGTGTCTTTGGTAAATAATACACTGTAGTGGTTGGCGTTTTGCTGCGGTGGAAGAGGAATAAAACACTCAGGGACGAGGTGTCAGAGGAAGATAATCATAACGGTGACTCTGCTTCATCGCAGCACGCCGTGGTTCATTAGTTTCCTCGAACTGCAGCACACACACGGGTTTATTCCAGTGGTTTATATAACGTCTGACTGATTATCGTCACACGCGGAGAGAAAAGCTGTGTCTGTTTTTTCTTAGCATCTGCAGCTTCTGAAGCGAATACAGAGTCCTCCAGGTGCTCGGATTTAAGCCCTGACATGTTTCCAAATAACTCTTCTGTCAGTGTGTGTGTGTGTGTGTGTTTGTGTGTGTGTGTGTGTGTGTCATCCCAAAACACAAGCCTGGAGTGCTTTCACGAAGCCGGCTGCTCTCTAGACATTTCATTTCTCCTTCTGAAAGACGAGAAAACAACCCACTCTGCTGCCATTTCCCTAATTCCCCCCAGGCTCCTGATGTGGAGTGTAAAACTCAGACTGAGCGAAGGCCCCAGCGTCTCAGTGCGCCAGTGAGCGGAAGGGTGTGAGTTCAAATCTCATGAAGGACATCAGGGCTGCTGCGGAATTATTCCAGTACTCACGGTTAATCAGACGTGATCGCGTTTCCTGAACGACAGGAGCGTTTAAACACGTTCCTTTGTGTGCGTGTCCATTAATTGTCATGTCGGCGTACGTAATTTGTGTAGCGCGGTTAATACACTGCGGATAAAAGATGGGTAATATGATGTATTCTGAGAAGGTTATAAACGGGAGCAGGGCTGGTTATACAGTGTGTGTGTGAGATTGAGCTAGTTTACATTTATGGCATTTTGCAGACGCCTTTATCCAGAGCGACTTACGTTTATCTCACTCATACATCTGAGCAGTTTAGGGTTAAGGGCCGTGCTCAAGGGCCCAGCACTGACAGCTTAGTGGTGCTGGGATTTGAACTCATGACCTTTCGGTCAGTAGTCGAACATCATCACCATGAAGCTACCACTGTTATTAACAACAATGACGTTTTTTACCCATTTTAACCAAGGGTGCCAATAATTCTGGTGATTTCCCTCTAAATGTCACAGCATGGTAACAGATCAGATCCCAGGACCCGTGTTTAATGTCCTCCACGATTAGGACAACGCGGTTTTTCTCGCTTGACGTTAGAGAACGTGCTGCAGGTTCGTGTTAACGGCAATCGATGACGAGGGTGCCAATACTTTATTGTGGCGGCCGGGGGCGGCCGGGTGTGGTTGAGTGCGAACTTTATGAACAGAATCACAAAGAGTCGCTCGTCTTCTGTGGCTGGATCTCAGATGGTATTTCGCTGAGCGTGTAGCGCACTGGGTAGTGTGTAAGTCCGTGCCCTGTTCTGATACTGATACAGCTTCGGCTGAACGCGTGTCGTGATGACGTCACATGACACGTCTCGACCCAGACCTGTGGAAAATCGCCAAATCCTGGAGGGACTGTCATAAGTGAGAGAAGGAACTAACTTGTTTGACATTAAACGTGACTGTAAACAGGTCAAACGTATGATGATAGAATGATAATAAACTGTAAGATAGATAGATAAATAAATAAATAATGAAATGGTAAATTGGCGTGGTATAAGAGGAATAAAACACTTTGAAAATCTTCGCCAAATAATTTTTTTACATTTACACTGCAGATATAATAAATATAATAAAATCAGTCAGTAACACAAATATAATCAAGTCTGTTTATATGTAAACATCCGATCTTTTTTCCATTCGGATCGGATCGGATCGGTTCTTGTTATCTGTGACGTAAAGTCCGCAGTTTTTGTACTTTTATGGAATTATAATCGCTCTGGCGTCTGTGCGTGAAAACACCAGTAACGCCGCTGGAAAGACGTACGGATAAAGCTGAAGCATGGAACTGTATGATAAAATCGTGCATTACCGTCCACTTTAATTAACCTATCAGTGATATGCGCTGTTTGTAGCTCCGCCCACATTCAAATGCTTCCCATCACCTCGAGTGGTGAAGCTTTCTTACAGTAAGGAGACGTTTATGTAACACTTATGGAAGGAGTCTCCAGTGTCAGCGCTTTGTATCGGTCTGTAACGTTTTCAGAGTTTTTCCGAGGGGCTTACGCTTCTTTACGTTGTGATCGACCAATCGGTAATGTGTGCTGTTTCCAGCCCCGCCCACATTCTCCAGTGCGTATGTGCTTTAACACTTCTGAGATCTGAGTCATGAATCAGCTGAGAGCGATCACAGCTCACTGGCGCTGTACCTGTGTGTGTGTGTGTGTGTGTGTGTGTGTGTGTGTGTGTGTGTGTTGTGTCTCGTCTCAGCCGGGTGTGAAGCTGCAACAAGAGGTGAGGATTCGTTTAGTTTTCTCAAAAGCTCAGCACCAGGGTGTTTTTATGATTCTTCCAGACCCTAGTTCAACTATCATGAGAGCTTTACCCAGGGATAAACGGATTAAAATACGATTCACGTCATTGCCACACGTCCGCCTCGGCACACGGGCCGGGTGAAGGCGAGGGTGCCAATACTTTTATCTATACAGAAGACGTACGGTAAGAAGATGTGCAGCTTTGTTGGACGACGTTAAGGAACAACAAAAAGGTGTTCAGTGGCTGAATCTCAAACTCTGTTTTGCACTCTGTACTGGGTAGGGCACTGGGTAGGGCACTAGGAAGGGCACTGGGTAGGGCACTAGCTAGGGCACTAGGAAGGGCACTGGGTAGGGCACTGGGTAGGGTACTAGCTAGGGCACTAGGAAGGGCATTAGGTACCGCACTAGGTAGGGCACTGGGTAGGGCACTAGGTAGGGCACTGAGTAGGGCACTGGGTAGGGCACTAGCTAGGGCACGGTTATGTTAGACCCTAGGTAGGGAGCACACATAGTGAGTTAAATTCAATTCAATTAAAATGAATTCCCAGAAGGTTTTATGACTGAATTAAACACCGCAGACAAACAGCCGCTGTTTTGCAAAAATTCTTTCATTTTGTAATTTTTTTTTGTGAACAAAATGAACTCTGATCTCTGGAGTTTTGGAGTTTCATCACAAAGGAATGATTTTTATTTAAAGGAGCGGTATGTAATAATTAGCGCCCTCTTCTGCCTGTAGTGAGATGCAGTAGAAACGCAGACGAGCCTTTATCCTTCCCTTCTGCTAGTATTATTTGCGCCTCGTAAATTGTTTAGTGAAGAAAAAGTGGGCGTGGCTTAGCACCTGTTCTGACTAGGGGTGGAGCTAATTGCAGCAGACTTTTTTAAAAAGGTCTAGATTGATCTGGATTGATTTTTCTCTCTTGTGTAACACCCCAAAACACTTTTATACCCCAGCTGAACGGCATTATTATTTCTTTATTATTATTATTATTATTATTATTATTACTTCTTTCTATGTCTTATCTTTACTCTGAGCGGACTTGATCTTAAACTTTACTTCAGTACTGGAGTTTCTGTTCTTTAGGAGAAATCTCTGCACAAGTGTGTATTCACTCAGAGTTCCGGCGTGACAGGCTAACGGTTTGCTAATTAGCGCTAATGAGCCACAGTTCCTCTCAAAAGAAGAGCGTGTCTTAATCAGGACCGAGCTTTGGCTCTGACATTAACACGTGTCCCGGTTTGTCCTGTTGTGATTCAGCTCGCCCTCAGCATCCGTCACAGGCCACTGACGCTATCAGAGGTCCGGCATTAACCGTTAGCGAGGAGCAGGTAATAATAGCCGTGCTCCATTAACCCCGGGAGTGCTAATCCGCTCTCAGTCCGTAGGTTCATCCCTCTGTGCTGAGGATTACGGGAGACCTGATCGTTCACGATCGAGGTCACCTTCACGGGTCGAGGTCACTGCGCTAATGATTTCAGTAAAGTGTGTGTGTGTGTGGGGGGGAGGTGAGTACTGAGAATAAAAGTACGTTTGAGTCAGAGTTTAAGAGAAAGACCCATCTCTGGCTGTTATTCTTCCACTCGGAATGTTTCTGTGCTTGTGTACAGCTAGTCTGATCATACAGAAAGGCGGTTAGCGGTGACTAGCCTGCTGGGAGTTCTTAACATGTTGTTAACACCATTTCTCCAGTTTATGGAATATTATGGAAATGATTCAGTATTATTGCGTAATCACGTTCCTACGATTAACATGTTTTGAGAGATATTGTAGAAATGTTCAGAAAACGTTCTGCTAATCTACAGTTGCTAGCTTTAGAATGGACATAGTAAAACCTAAAGAATGTAAAGTGAGAGTGAATGTGCACGTGTGTGTGCGTGTGTGTGTGTGTGTGTGTGTGTGTGTGTGTTATTCACATCTGTGCAGGACTGGTGTATATTGAGTGTTAATTAACACGTCTTTAATTCCCCTTCTCCTAAAAAATATATCGTACATCTGGTCCAAATAGACAACAGACACACACTCACACACACACACACACACACACACACACACACACACACACACACTCACACACAGACACACACACAAACACACACACTCACACACACACACACTCACACACACGCACACACCTCTCCAGAGAAGATAGAAGAAAAAAAATCAACAAATAACATTGAAAAAAGACCAGAATCCTCTGAGGACGTGTCCTAAAAGCAGACGGAAAGTTGGACACGGGCTCTGCCTGATTAAAAACGTCCGCATCATTGTGCCAAAAAAAAATCGCAGCGGAGTCGTCCAAACTCACAGCGGTGAACTGGAGCGGGCCGAGATTAGCGTAAACGCTCTCTGTGCTAAACATTCACTCGGCCCAGCGTGGGTTAGAGATTACAGGCTTAACTAAATAACCCAGTCAGACTGTACATGGGGGGAGGGGGCCAGTATTTATGACACATCTGGGTTTAAATACAAAATAAGATACATAATACAAAACAATGAAACAGTCTGTAGCTGTTACTTTGGGTTGATTAAAAGCTGTTTTATTACTGCAGGAACCTTTTTTCCGGAACCCTGGAACCTTTTTGGGAACTTGGTCATGTGACCAGCTTTATTTATTGGAAATGACAGCTGAAGACTTTTGATTGGAGTACATATTGTTTGCTTGCATTTTCACTTTGGTTGCTATAGCAACAGTGTCTCAGTTCTGTGTACTTTTGGTTCCATGAATGTCGGCGTTCATTACATAACGTTCCTACAACGCTGCTGCAACATAGTTTGTGGCAGCTGTGCCAGTGCTTGTCATTCACAGTGAAGGAGGCGTGGCTTCTGTGCCTGTGTTTGTCAGTCACAGTGAAGGAGGCGTGGCCTCTGTGTCTGTGTTTATCAGTCACAGTGAAGGAGGTGTGGCCTCTGTGTCTGTGCTTGTCAGTCACAGTGAAGGAGGCGTGTCCTCTGTCTGTGTTTATGTCACAGTGAAGGAGGCGTGGCCTCTGTGTCTGTGCTTGTCAGTCACAGTGAAGGAGGCGTGTCCTTTGTGCCTGTGTTTGTCAGTCACAGTGAAGGAGGCGTGGCCTCTGTGCCTGTGTTTGTTAGTCACAGTGAAGGAGGTGTGGCCTCTGTGTCTGTGCATGTCAGTTACAGTGAAGGAGGCGTGGCCTCTGTGTCTGTGCTGGTCAGTCACAATGAAGGAGGCGTGGCCTCTGTGCCTGTGTTTCTCAGTCACAGTGAAGGAGGCGTGGCTTCTGTGCCTGTGTTTGTCAGTCACAGTGAAGGAGGTGTGGCCTCTGCCTGTGTTTGTCAGTCACAGTGAAGGAGGCGTGGCCTCTGTGCCTTTGTTTCTCAGTCACAGTGAAGGAGGCGTCGCCTCTGTGCCTGTGTTTGTCAGTCACAGTGAAGGAGGCGTGGCCTCTGTGCCTGTATAGCTGCCTAGGGAGTCTTGTTAGAGCAGATTCGATGTGTTCTAGTGTTCAAGACAGAGCTGCTTCTCTCTGCTGGTTTGTGATGTGGCGTTTCTTCATCCTGACTGATCACACCTGAATACGAGAGCAGCTGGAAGGAGTTTAATGAGGAGTGAAGGACAAGAGTTCCCGTTTAGAATCAGAAACACGAGGGAGAAGACTGAAAAGAGACTGTCCTCACACGCCCGGTCTCTCTTTTGTAATCTCCTAGCAGCACCAGCGCTCTGACTGCATTGCTGCTGAAGCACTAACGCGCTGTTTGTGATGGAAAAAGACAAATAAATACTCGGCCTTTTGTCATTGAGAGTAAAAAAGCAAATAAATCAGGAGAGCAGGAGGGATTGTGCGCGGTAAATAAAGGCCATGTTGATCTGTGTGTGCTGATTTCGTGTAGAAAGTGTGGATTTTCAATCAGACATCAGCGAGAGAGAGAGAGAGAGATTTAATGATTTAATCCTCATCTGGAGAGGGAGGGGCCGAAGGACACAGTGACCTCTCACACCAGAGCCCGAGTCAGCGTTGCCAGATCATTCACTCGAGCACTTACACAAGAAATGTGTTGTTCGTGGAAATCCAGTTAGTT
>NC_071273.1:24170699-24210699 GCF_023375685.1 Ictalurus furcatus
GTCTCTTTCTCTCGCTCTCTCTCTCTCTCTCTATATATATATGTGTGTGTCCTTCATGTTATTTACTGCTGAATAACACATTCAGTGTTAGAGAATGAACTCGTTTTCTCGAGGGGTGCCAATACTTTTGGATTTCACTGCGTGCTGTTCGAAAACCAATTTTGGGTTTGGATTAATAATGCAGCACTCGTGCTACTCGTTCATCTCGAGTCAGAGCTTTATCCCGGTCGGGATGGCGGTGGATGCGGAGAGCGTCTCGGGAACGCCGGGAATGAGGCGGGAATAACGTATGGCACGGAGGAAAAACACACGAGGTTTATAGATCACTGTTTATATCGTTCTGTTGTTCACGGATCAGACTGTTTGCAGTGGTTTATTTGTGCTGCAACACACACACACACACACACACACACACACAGACACACACACGTAGGTGACCTCCACACTAACTGGATTTGCACACAGTGTGCCTCACAAACACTCTCCTCTGCAGTTGTCATGGAAACCACACACCTCTCAGCTCGTCTCTGGGCTGCGATTGAATATTAACCTCCGTCGAGCACACACACACACACACGCACACACACACACACACACACACATACACACGCACTCAAATGCAAAGGTGGGAGGGGTGTGTCACTATGGTAACCTGTAGAGCAGATGAGCTCAGAAGCCAGTCAAACACACACACACACACACACCTGATAGTGACTCAGTTACACTCCCCTAAGCATTACTCTTTCAATCAATTGGAACACACTGTACTCTGTGTGTGTGTGTGTGTGTGTGTGTGTGTGTGTGTGTGTGAATTCAGCGAGATTTAGCAGATGAAGCTCACAGCACAGAGCGACGAGGCGGCGAGGATAAAAGACTCGCTCGCCTTCATCCTGCATCTGAGGAATACTAAAACACTCCCATCAGCACACTTCAAACAACCACACACACACACACACACACACACTCACACTCACACACACACACACGGGGAAAGAGATCTGAATTTAGATGAGCTTCTCTGATGCGGAAATAAAAAGACAAGATTCTGCTCCCCATTTAACACAGCGAGAGGAAAATCTGTGTTTATTACACGCACACACACAGACACACACACACACACACACACACACACACATACACACACACTTGCATCATGGCGGCCGAACTGCTCCTCTGACGCCACGCTGTACTTCCGGTAAAAGCTCTACACATTACTACACCTGCATCAATCGTTACTTTATAAAGTATTGTTTGTTGTTTATTGTTTATTTTGTTGTTGTTGTTTATTTGTAATAATCGTTGTAATAATAGTCGCTGTGGATAAAAGCGTCTGCTAAATGAATAAATGTAAATCATCACGTCAAAACCTTGTGGGAAAAATCATGTATTCTTGCATAAAAAACAAAGAAGACATGATAATACGAGAGAGAGAGAGAGAGAGAGAGAGAGAGAGAGAGAGATCTTTAAAAACAGACAGAAGTCGCTGCTGATTGGACGGCTGCGAAGCTCATCATCGAGCGGCGGTTTGGAATTCAAATTCAAATGTGAAATTTCAAAGGGAAAACATCAAAACGTCTTTTATTGTATTCGGGGATTTAAAAAAAAAAGGAAGAACTGACAAAATAGCAGAGAGAAAGAAAAAGAGAGAGAGAAAGATTAAAATTGAAAAAGAAACAGCTGCTGATTGGACGGCTGCGGCGCTCGTTGTGACATCATCAAGTGGCAGTTGAAATTTAAATGTTAATATGCTTCAAAGGAGAAAACCTCGTAATGTCCTTAATTAAATTCTGTAATAACGGAAGTGACAAAACATGTGTGTGTGTGTGTGTGTGTGTGTGTGTGTGTGTTAGAGAGAGAGAGAGAGAGAGAGAACTAGCTGCTGATTGGACGGCTGTGAAATTCACTGTGACATCATCAAGTGTCAGGTGTCAGAATTTAAAGTCAAATGCACGTCAAAGTGAAAATTCTCCTGCTAGTGTGCTTGTCATGTGACTTGTCCTGTGCTAGTCCTGGCTCCGCCCCTGTCCTGTCATTGGTCTGTTACCCTACTGTGTTCACCTCTTCTGTGTTTATTCTGGTTTTTACCCTGTTGTGTCGAGTTTCTGAGTTGTGTTTGTGTTTGTATTTCCTCACCTGATGACCTGATTATGGATCGTCCTCGCTGTAATGTTACCTGCCCGTGTTGTAACCCCCGCTATGAACACTGATTATGATTCATAGATTGCCCTAAATAAACACACACGTGTCGGGTTGTCCCGCTCACGTCCTGCCGACACTCACCGCACGTGACGCGTCCTTTACTGACGGAATAACAGTTACTTTTTAAAGCGTTTACTTTTCCCCCACTAATCAAACCAGACACCGCAGTGCATTGTGGGTAGTCCCTCAGTTTGTACATTACGTGTCACAGTGCATTGATGAATTGAAAACATGCACTGGATTTACTCCACTCCATAATGACAGACCCGAAAAATAGTGCACCGTGTAGTGAAGAGGACGTCGTTTCATAATCTCTGAAATAATAAACACACCACTGGTTAGAGAGAGAGAAAGAGACGGAGAGAGAGAAAGAGGGAGAGAGACAGAAAGAGAGAGAGACAGAAAGAGAGACAGATAGAAAGAGTGACAAATGGGGAGACAGATAGAAAGAGTGAGAGACAGGGATAGAGACAAACAGGGAGAGAGGTTGAAAGAGAGAGACAAGGAAAGAGACAGATAGAAAGAGAGAGAGACAATCAGGGAGACCGATAGAAAGAGAGAGAGACAATCTGGAGATAGAAAGAGAGAGAGAGACAATCACGGAGACAGATAGAAAGAGAGAGAGAGAGACACAAACAGGGAGACAGAAAGAGAGAGAGAGACAAACAGGGAGACAGATAGAAAGCGAGAGAGAGACAGAGAGACAAACAGGGAAACAGATAGAAAGAGAGAAGGACAGAGAGACAAACAGGGAGACAGATAGAAAGAGAGAGAGAGACAGAGAGACAAACAGGGAGACAGATAGAAAGAGAGAAGGACAGAGAGACAAACAGGGAGACAGATAGAAAGAGAGAGAGAGACAGAGAGACAAACAGGGAGACAGATAGAAAGCGAGAGAGAAGCGACCAGGGAGACAGATAGAAAGAGAGAAAGACAGAGAGACAAACAGGGAGACAGATAGAAAGTGAGAGAGAGACAAACAGGGAGACAGATAGAAAGAGAGAAAGATAGAGAGACAAACAGGGAGACAGATAGAAAGCGAGAGAGAGACAAACAGGGAGACAGATAGAAAGAGAGAGAGAGACAAACAGGGAGACAGATAGAAGGCGAGAGAGAGACAAACAGGGAGACAGATAGAAGGCGAGAGAGAGACAAACAGGGAGACAGATAGAAAGAGAGAGAGACAAACAGGGAGACAGATAGAAAGAGAGACAGAGAGACAAACAGGGAAACAGATAGAAAGTGAGAGAGACAAACAAGGAGACAGATAGAAAGAGAGAGAGACAGAGAGACAAACAGGGAGACAGATAGAAAGAGAGAGAGACAGAGAGACAAACAGGGAGACAGATAGAAAGCAAGAGAGAGACAAACAGGGAGACAGATAGAGAGAGAGAGAGACAAACAGGGAGACAGATAGAGAGAGAGAGAGACAAACAGGGAGACAGATAGAAAGAGAGAAAGAGACAGAGAGAAATATTCACTAATTCTAAAAATAGAGAAATTTCTGGAAACACCTAAAACTCAGTGAGCCTCAATCGTATCATTCCAAAACCCTGCGATACCAAGAGCTGACCAAAGACAGATCGAACGAGAGAGAGAGAGGGAGAGAGAGAGAGAGAGAGACAAACAGGGAGAGAGAAAGAGAGAGAGATAGATGAAGAAAAAGAGAGAAAATGAAAGAGGCAGAAAGAGAGTGATGCAGAGAGAGAGATACAGAAATACAATCAGACAGAGAGAGAGCGAGAGAGAGAAGAAAGAAAAGGACAGAAGAGATAGTTATGGACTCTTCATTTATCTTATCTTCTCCGAGTTCATTCATCTGTCTCTCTGTCTGTCTGTCTCTCTCTCCATCTCTCTCTCCATCTCTCTCTCTCTCTCTCTGTTCTGTTCATTTACACACTGTATCACAGTAGCAGATGTTTTAGCACTGAATTAGCTTTTGGCAAAGCTATAAACGATCACAGTGGAGGAACAGCAACACCTGCTGATCTGATAAATCACTCCTGATGAGCTCTGTGTGTGTGTGTGTGTGTGTGTGTGTGTGTGTGTGTGTGTGTTTCGCAGGTACATGCCTGGTTCTCGGCTGTCTCATCTACCCTGACGGCTGGGATGCGGAGCAGGTGAAGCGGATGTGCGGAGAGCAGACGGATAAGTACACGATCGGAGAGTGCTCGGTGCGCTGGGCCTACATCCTGGCCATCATGGGCATCATGGACGCCCTCATCCTCTCCTTCCTCGCCTTCGTGCTGGGAAACCGGCAGGACGGCCTCATGGGAGACGAGCTGCTGGGAGACAGTAAGAGGAATAAACTCTACTTCCTGTTCATTATCCTGAAAAGACACGTCTTCATTTCACCTAAACGTCAGCGCAGTAGTTACGCTGGGAAAGTTCCGGGGCTTCAGAGTCGGGTTACGCAGCAGCGATAAAAAGACTAATACGATGAGATATAAACGAGAACCGAGTAACACCGAGTGGCGTCTCCTCCAACCTTCTGAAACGTCCGAGCTCTGAATACTGACGTGTGCCGTTCACGTTCCAATCTCTTCCTCACGTTTCATCACACTGGCACCGATGAAACGTTTCCCAGATCAGGGGATTCAGAAAAAAAAAGAGCCGTCGATAGATTTCAGCTCGGTTTCAGGCTTGTGTTCGCGCGTCACGTTTAATATAACGCGCACACCGATGGAGTTTAGGACCAAATCTGATTATCAGGACATTTCATAAACGAGGCTCCTGTTTCCTCAGGGCTTTTTTTTTATTTCCCTCCCTCTCTCCGTACTCTCGGCTGCTCTACGGAAGGTTCGTGAGCTGTGAATTTTAAACGTTTCCCAGATAGCCAACAACATGTTTTCGCTTCTAGCGGCCATGTCTCACAGCAGCTCTGAAGAAAAAAGAAGAAGAAAAAAAATAGGAGGACGTGAAAGAAATTTGACTCGGACGTTTTAACGGTCAGTGTGTGTGTGTGTGGGGGGGAGGGGGGCGGACAAACAACAACAACAACAACAACAACAACAACAGGAAAAGACATGATTTACGGAGGATCGTTCGATTCCCTGCACGTGTGAACTCAAGTAAACACGTGTGACATCACGTGATAAATAAAAGCACGTGGAAAAATGAAGATATTTTGTAGTGTTCAGCTTTAGCGCTAGCGTTTTATTCCTCTTATACTACAGCAAGTTCCTGTTCTCTCTTCCGTTCTAGAACGTTCTATAAACAGTCGCGCCGTCAGCAGAACTCTCTTTATTTTCTCTCTCTCGAAATTAATAAGACGGAAAGAAAAGAGAAAGAACCGCGGCTTGTCGTCGTAAGTTTTACAGATTTACACTGGAGACTCCTTCCGTGCAGGTTTCCTTTTTTCTCAACCTGTTCGTTACGAGACTCTTGTGAACGTGCCGTTGCTATAGAAACCATCGAAGCGTACGAGAACGAGCGCGTTAATACGGTGTGAAGCTGCGCGACTGTCCGAGCTGCTGTTATAGGAAATGAATCGACACCTTCTTCTGGCCAATCAGCATCCAGAATTCTCCCGCGCTAATGACTACGCCTTATGTGGAATCGGAGCCACGGTTAAAAAAAAACAAAACACTACAACAAAACAAGAAACTATTTTTAGGTTTCCGTTCTCAGGCTCAACGTTCCTCTGAAACATCACCTCTGTAATCAAGATCCGACTTTAAAATCCGATCCGCTGGGAAAATCCGAGTCGGGCGCGTGAAGGTTTGGAAACCGGAGCGTGAAATAGCCGAGAGATGAGAATTAAAACCACGCTTTATGACGGTGGATGATGAGCTGGATATTCCGGCATGATCTGCTTTCTCATCTCACCTGCGCTCCTCCACTCACGTGTTCATCTTTCAGAGAAATGAGGAGGAAAGAAAATCAGACAGAGATCGAGCAGGACGAGACGAGGAGAGAAAGCGAGGACGCGTAATGGTCATTAAGGGGAAAACGGGACGGCGAGAAAGCGAGAGCGAGGAGGTGAAGGATGGAGAGGAGAAGAAAGCGAGAGATAAGGAACGAAGTCTCTGTGGGTTTGGGGTTAATTCAAGCTCCAGGCGTCAGACTGAGTCGTGCATTACTAATGTGTGTTTACACAGTTCACAGTTCTCAAAAACTTCACAGGAGAGCAAAACGTTACACACACACACACACACACGGATAACATACGTTTCACGTCACATGACCAGGATTTGTTGAAAGCCCTATTCAGACTGGATTCGTTTTCTACGAGGAGGTGTGGAACCGAATGATTCGTGACACACACAGAGCATACGCAAGCTCATGAAGACACGCTTCATCCGTGTGTGTGTGTGTGTGTGTGTGTGTGTGTGTGTGTGTGTGCATCGTCATAATTACTACAAGTCCAAAAAACGAATCCCGTCTCAACCGTCCTTTAGTGAGCTTAGTTTACGTTTGCGCTTGTAAACCGTTAAAGCGGCAGTATGTCTGTTTTAAGGCTACACCTAGAGCTGTAATAATCACTTGTTTTTAAAAGATATCTTTTTAAAAGATAATCAAAACAGTGATGATTGACAATCCTGTAATTATGAAAAGTCTGGCTGTTTTCTTAGTTTCAGGCATCTTGTTGAATTTTTCTGGCCCTGAAATTACATTCAGCGCTAATAAGCAGCTTCGCAGTTGTCCGTTTTCCTTAAAAAAAACATCAACTCGCATATAGGGCGTATTTAGTTTGAACACAGGAAGCGGAGGTCAGTTTTGGAGGAAGAGGAGAGCTGTTGAACGTGGAAGGTGAGGGTGTGCGTTTATTGCAACTGCAATTCACATACTGCCGCTTTAAATAAAAAATTAAAAAATCGAGATTATAAAGCCTAAGAATTCTGAAATGTCCGGGCATCAGGGAGGAGAACCACGTCTGCTTTGAAGTGGATATTTATTATTTTGGTGACTTTTATGATTTTTATTTATTTATTTATTTATTACAAATTTACTGTAAAATTACAGTTTTTTTTTTATTTCAGTACAAAAAAAATAAACATAAATAAAACAAGAAATCTTTAGCAGTGAAACGCGTCTCAGCTGATTTCATTTTTAATGTCCAGTTTTTTTAACTGCTGTATTACTTTCTATTTTCACCTGCAGTCAGCAGAAAGTTATTTTTACTCTCCATATAAATAAATATTGTTTATGATTGGGGAAAATTAATGTTTTTGTATTTTCTTATTGGTGGACATTTAGATTTTTAGATATATATTGATTTAGTGGTTGCTGTGCTTTATTTTAACAGAAAGTGGAAATGCATAGGCGGCTCAGCTGGAGGGGGTGAGTGCTCAATTACCTTTAAAAAGAATAATAATAATAATAATAATAATAATAATAATAATAAAGACAGTCGGATCTCTAACCTGTGCTTCTGAAGGTTTTGTGATTTCTTAAAAACTGTTTTTTTTTTTATGCTTGAAATGAACGGCACACATGGATATAAAAAGTCAACACGCCCCTGTTAAAAAGTCGTGCGCGATGCTGCCAGCACCAGGCTTCACCGTGCGGGTGGTGTTCTTCTGGTGATGCGCTTTTGTTTTTTTTTTGCACCCAACATACCTTTTGGAATGATGGAATTATTATACCTTTAGGAATCGGTCTCATTAGACCGTAGCTCACTTTGCTCCATGGTTTGGGGTGATTTAGATGTTTTTTTGTGAGAAACGGCTTCCGTCTAGCCGCCCCACCCAACCGTCCAGACGTGCGAAGAATACGAGAGATTGTTGTCACATGCAGAGAGCAGTCAGGACTCGTCAGATGTTCCTGCAGCTCCTTTAATGTTGCTGTCGGTCTCCCGGAAGCCTCCCTGGTAAGTTTTTATCTTCTCCTTGGGTAAAATTTGTCAGGACGTCCTGTTCTTGGTGATGTCACTGCGGTGCTCCGTTTTCTCCACTTGTTGATGACGGCCTTCACGGTGTTCATCTGATGTTTTGGACATTATTTTATACCGATCAATTCCTTTCACCAAGTGAGACCCCGTACATGCTCTGTAAGCTCTTTGAGGACTTCAGCAGTCAGATGAAACCAAGGACGTGCAGAAACTCCTAGAGAAACAGCCGGTCTTTATTTGGGGGTTAATTTAATCAGAATCATTTCATTGATGAGAGCTGATGAGATGATGATTACTTTTAAACAGGAGATTGAATGTGATTGGTTCGTTCTGAACACAGCCACGCCCCCAGTTATAAAAGGGTGTGCACACTTACGCACGCAGGTTATTGTAAGTTTTTTTAAATTATTTTTTCCCTAAAATGTTTCTGATTGTTTTTGACTTTATTGTTGTTACACGTTGTAATTTCACATTGAGGAGGAAAATACATCACAGAAACCTGCGGTCTTAACAGGGGTGTGTAGACTTTTTCTATCCACCGTGATTCGTAACGGTGAAACTGAAACATCTGTATGAAATTATTTACAACAAACTTATTTCCTCATCATTTGTTTATGTATGAACTGACTTTACAATTATTTAAAATGATTTACGACTTATTTGATTTGATTTTTTTCCCCGCACCGCATCATTTCCCGAGACACTAACAAGGAACAGCAACGATTCTGTTCCATAAAACACAGACAATTCTTTAACGTTTAGAATGACTCTATTCCTTTATCTTTTAAAAGAATTCTTTTTTTATATAGTGCGTCATAATTTAGAATGAATTCTACTCTTATTTGGTTTTATGTAGTTAGTACTGTCCTGGATGATCTGTTTTCTGTCAGTGTAAAAATTCTGTTCGGTTTCATATCATTGTTTGTTTGTTTGTTTGTTTGTTTGTTTGTTTACGTATCCTCTGTTCTGTTGTACGTTTTTATACAGTTGTTTTATCATGTAGATTTTATTTTGCCGTGTGATCTATTTTCATCGACTTTTACGCAGTTATTTCTTTTAGTTTTTAGAATGATTCTACTCGTTTTTTTCTTTTCGTATACGCTTTAGATGTGTTTATTTTATTTTATTTGGTTGTTATGTGTCGCATGAAATGATTTTCATTTTTTTTTTGAATTTATCGATTTATTCTGTTCTGTTTGGTTTTATGTAATTATTTCTTTTTTAGATGACTTGCTGTGTGTTGTGTGTTTGTTTAGAATTCTGTTCTATTTAATTTGATGTCATTATTATTTATTGTTTATTACTCTGTTTTATACAGTAATTATATATGATGTAAGGGCAGGGGTAAATGTATAGAGTTAAATGATATAAGTTAGGAAAATATGAATTTTTTTTTTTTTTTCAGAAAGAATTCCCCTGTTTAATTTCTTTAAGGGTTTGTTTATTTTTATTTTATTTCTTTATTTTTTTGTAGTTTACTCTTTTTTTCCCCTCTTTTCTCCCCAGGGTGACTTGATCAATTGAAAGAAAAGAAGAAGTAAAGTTACATGCTCCAGTCACCATCCAGCTTTTTACCCAGCATGCTGCGGGGCTGAGGCCTGTGTGTGTTTAGAGGGAGATAAAGAAAGACGTCTAGATTGTTGAAGAAGAAAAGACTTTACACAGCTGTGAGGACTGGACCAGGCAGCTACACTCTCACTCACACACACACACACACACACATACACACTCTCACACACACACACACACACACTCTCACACACACAGACCCTGCCGTTTAGTGTGTTAGGATCGGTGTCAGTATTCCACTGTTTGTCTGTTTGTCTGTATTTACACACACACACACACACACACACACACACACACACACACCCCTGATATAAACATGTCCATGTTTTGGAGTTTGTTGGTTATTTTAGTGTTAGTCGACCGGACTGAACACTCGAGTTGGACCTGAAGAGACTGTTACCATGGCGACGGATAACACCGGAGAGGAACGCGGGAGCCACGGCGACCGCTCTTTCCTTTCACAAGTAAATTACCACAACACAGGTGCCAAAAAAACCCCACCACACACACACACACACACACACACACACACACACACACACAAGGTTTATTTAAAAATATTAGATGGTGATGAACGCCACGTGTCAGTGCTGTGTTGTTTTCTTCCATGTTAAAGCGTTAAACAAACAAACAAACAAACATAATGTCCCAAAGCTTCAGCCAATCTGAAGAAAATGTCAACGTCCTCGACGGATTTATTTGGTTTTCAGCGTCACCCGTGTCTCCGTCGTCCACGTACAGCAGTACACAGCTACGTGCTAGCTAGCTCAACTCTAACCCCGAGTCATTCGCTGGCTTCCTCTCCGCCTCCATGTTTCCCAGTTGCCTAGCAACAGAGTCCATCAGCATGCTAGTTCTCGAGACGAGGGAATAGGGAGCAGGGAGAGATTTGGAACACACACACACACACACACACACATCATGTATGTAACAGAAATGAAGTTCCATAAGAACAACCAGGATTCATGAAGAATTACTGCAAGTGTGTAGAGTCTTTTGGGGAAAATCCTTTTTAGAATTTATTTTTATTTGAAATGATTATTTATTCATTTGTATTATTTAATATGATTTTGATTTTTCTTTCTCATGTCATCCTTTATTTCTTTTCAGAATTAATTCTATTCGATTTGATTGAGTGTTTCTTTCGGGATTATTTGTTCCTGTTGTGTTGTACATAAATGTTTGTTTTTTTTTCTAGATAATTCTATTATTTATTTCTGTGGTTTTATGTATATGTTTTATAAAAGAATTTTTTTCCCATTGTATTTTCATCTGTGTTATATCTTTTGTCATATTTTTTTTTTTTTTTTTTTTTTTTTTAAAGAATTATTTTGTTCTGCTGCAAAACTCGCTTTTATTATGAAAGGGTTATCAGAAGCAGTTAATATTCATTAAACAAATAATAATTGGACACTCGACTTCAAATCCGCTCTCTCCTTTAAAAAAAGAAACACAAACAAACAAACAACAAAAACAATCATATAAATGTTTTGGATATTTTTTAGCCATAAAAAATATTTTTACATTTTTGTTTAGATAAATCTCAACGTGTCCAATTATTTTCAGCTCATCCTTAAAACTTGAAAAAAGCTCCAGTGAAACGTGTTTATTCACGTCAGCGTCCGTGTTGTATTTCTGTCCATGACTCCCAAATCTCACATGACTTCCTGTTTTTGGACAGTATTATAGCGTAGAGCTGTGTGTGTGCGTGTGTGTGTGTGTGTGCGATGTTAACGTCAGTGCTGTTATGCTAACGTCTCCGTACCGTCGCCGTCTAACAGGCACGTGCCAATAACCTGTTACGTCACATAACGTCATGTTTAACACGTGATCACTGCGCTCAAGTGAGTTTACACTCCGCTAGCTAACGTAACACGACCTCACAGATTATGTACATAGCTTGGTTAGCTAGCTATATTATTATTATTATTATTATTATTATTATTATTAAAAAGTAGTCTTGTTGTGTTCACCTCCAGGAAATTAGCTGTTGCTAGTCGGGGATCGGTTCTCAGGCAAGCTAATGACCGAGCGAGTGTCCGTCGATAAATAAACGTCATGTACACGACGGTTAAAATGCTGCCTAATACGACGGATACGTCGTAACTTCAGTGTTATAATTTCGGACGTTTTTTTTTTTTCCTCGTAAGACTTAATCGATGTACTTATGGATTCGGTAACGTGTTTTAATTTGCGCTGAGTCTCAAATCACATACTGCTGTACTAGAGAAATCCGAAAACAAACGGAGTACAGCGTAAAGAGCCGGAAGAGAAGGGGCGGGGCTTGTAACAGGGGAAGGGACGGACGGAACCAACATGGCTGCCGAATAAGCTGACTGTTCTAGCTATGTACACACCCACGCGCTCTGCTACTTCCTTCCGAGCGATATTTTTTCTTCGTAACGTTCTTCTCTACACACATCTAACGAGACGTCGTGCACGACAGGACAAGTCGAAACCGTTCGACTTTTTCATCCATTTTTGCGTCAAACAGTAAACGGGAACTGGCTACAGCTAAGAAGGAAAGTCGTGAGTGAAGAACTGAAGGAACGTCGTGCCGTACGATCGGGTCCGAGGAATCGTTCGGATTTGTCACTTTACCGTGTCGCACGTCACTTGCATTTAAATGAGAAAATCGGAATCGTCGCTCGTCACCGTGACCACGGCTACGTGTGACGTACGTACGTGTCGCCCGTCGATTTATCGCTCGCTAGCGTGAACGTAGGGTTAGTGTTTAAACAGAACAAACGTAAAAATCGGGTCTACATTAGTACGTAGTGATATAGTGAATACTTTTACATATGATGTCATTGTGTGTGATTTGGGACTGTGCTAATGTTTCCTAGCTAACCTGGTACCTAACATTAATGCTAGCTCTTCTGCTATCTAATGGAAGGAAGCTAGCTAACATGAGGTAAACGGTTTAATCCTTATGGTTTGCTTCTGACCGATCAGATCGAGACACAGCCTTCACCTTCACACACGGTGTGTAATTACGAGAGTATTATGAAAGACACGCGGTATTTACGTTGTATATATTCTGTCTAATGCGTTTGTTAATTTAAGGTTCGACAGGGTCTGACTGCAGATCACTTCACAACTACATTCTGTTACCCAGCTAGCTAATAGAAGCTAACAGAACAGTATTTTTTGAGTCACGGTCATAATCTTTACTGATAACGCTAACTAGCCAGCTAGCATAAACTTTACGTTTTGTTTTTTTTTTTGAGTACTCAGATTTTAGATTTGGGCGTGTCTTCGTGGCTTGAAGACATGCCCCGCCCACTTCGTCAGTCTGCAGACACACCCTAGTAATTCTTTTTCTCTTGAATTTACTGTCTTTTATTTGATTTGAAGTGTAAATGTAATATTGTTATGTACAAAAAAAGACAAATGTGACATCATGAAAGAGGAAGTTGTTCTAATTTTTTTTTAAGTGAAATATTGTAATAATATCGTAAACCGTAAAAAAAAAAAAAGTATACAAAATGATCTTGACGGACAAACACGGTTGTAGGTGAATAATAACATTTGTACGCGCATGTTCTGATTTCGCCGAGTAACAGGCATCACTGTGCTCAACAAGGGTGGAGACTTTACATCAAACACTGGCTTTTAATGACCAAATACTGACCAAATGCTTAGCTAATTTTACCTGCCAAAATTAGCTAAGCTAGTTCACTAATTAAACACAGTATTCCGCTAATGTTAGCTAACCTAACATAAATGCTAGTGCTTCAGGTGTAAGTAGCTAGCAAAGCTTGCTAGGAAGCTAGCTAAAGTAAGGTATCGCTTTTTCCTGATCAGATTGAGACACAGCCTTCGGTGTTAGCTAAATAAAATGCTACTCCTAGCTAGCTAGCTAACTTAACAGTAAAGCTAGCTCTTCTGCAGTGACCTTAGCAATCTGACGTTACCTAGCTGCATCATTCTGTGTGATTTGTGGCTTTCTGGCTTTAATTTTGCAATGTAATACTTTAGCTAGCTCACTGTCAAAACACAGTGTTCTGCTAATGTTTGCTAGTAATCATAGCTATCTAAAATTAATCTGATTGAGACACAGCTACAGAGCAAGTCAGTTAAGCTTGGCCTAGTTAGGCCTAGCTATATGGTGTCAATTATCTAGCCAAGCTTGCTAGGAAATGTGCTAGCTAATGTGAGGTAAAGCATTATAATTTGCTATTAGCAATTTAGATTGAGACACAGCTACCGGAGTTAGGTAGCTAAAGTAGCAATCATGCTAGCTCTTATCCTGTAAGCCTAGCTAGCTGATGTTTGCTAGCTAACTGGCTAATTAAGTTAACATTTAAGCTAGCACTTTAACAGTAAGTCTGGTTATCTGATGGTAATTATCTATACAAGCTTGCTAGGAACCTAGCTAACATGAGGTAAACAATGGTTTGCTATTGGCTGGTCAGAAGCTCCACCCCCTGTGATGTCACTCTGTAAAATCAGGACATGACAAATACTGAAGCTGATTTAGAATTGATATCCGTCTTCTTCTTCCTCTTCTTCTTCTTCTTCTTCTTCTTATATCTGTACATTACTGAAGTCCCCGATGTTGGGTGTCTGTCTTGTCTAATGTTCTTATATGTATATAGAATTAAAATAAATAAAGAAATGTAAATATTCCATAAAATCATCATTTAAAAAAACACCATCTAGAGATTGATTCAAAGATGTAAGTGAATAAAAAGTTCTTTCAAAAGACAATCACAGATCATGAGGGTTTTCTTTTTCCTGAATAAACAAATAAAAATGATTTGTGTTGTGCTTTAAATGCTAGCTAACATGAGGCAGGATTTCTGAGAGGAATTTAATGCCATATATCTTGATAAACATAATCTTCACTGTTAATGCTAACTAGATAACATGAGACATTATCTCTAAGAGGATTTTAATGCCACATCTATTGATAATCATAATTCTCACTGCTAATGCTAACTAGCTAACACATGAGAATATTTCTGAGAGGATTTTAACTCATATCAATAAACAATCCCACTCTTTACTGCTAATGCTACCTAGCTAACATGAGCCAGGATTTCTGAGAGGATTTTAATGCCATATCTATTGATAAACATAATCTTCATTGCTAATGCTAACTAGCTAACATGAGACAGGATTTCTGAGAGGATTTTATGCCATATATATTGATAATTATAATCCTCGCTGCTAATGGTAACTAGCTAATATATGAGAAGATTTCTGAGAAGATTTTAAGTCATATCAATAAACAATCCCACTCTTTACTGCTAATGCTACCTAGCTAACATGAGGCAGGATTTCTGAGATTTCTGCTGTCCAAGGGTATTCAGCTAAAGCTGAAGAAATCTAGCAAGCAAATGCTAGCTAGATAATCTTACTATAGTTCTTTCTGTTGTTAAATCATATTTTTAAAAGACAGACATGACTCGTGTGGATTTTTAAAAACTTTATTTGCACACCGAGGTCATTTTTTTCCCCTTTGCTACAGACGCTAAACGTTTCTCAACAACAGTGTTGAGCAAAGGTATTAAAAACGAGCTTCACTTGAAGCTTAATTTCGGGAGGATGGAGACATTTCCGTTCAAATCTCGCTTTACATAGCCAAAACCCTGCTCTAAATGTAATTAGCATGCTAGCTAGTAAACATCTTATGTATTTACGTATCAACTTGATCCAGTGTTTCATCATTTCCCGATCAATTCTTTTTGTCTAAAACTTTTGATTAGTTACTGCGTGAAGTTGTATTGTTGTTGAATCAACACCAGCTAATTCTTAACATAACGACTGGATCATCACAAAATGGCCGCCGCGATTTAGCACGCCAACGTGACTGCAACAGAAACTGCAACAGACATCAATTTAACTCCGTTGTGCTAATGTGCACTTTAATATGCATTAGTATTTATCAATATGTAAAGCCATATTTGGTTAATTGCCCTCTTATCTTTGTTGTTTTATTCGACGGAAATTGCCGGGCAATTACTCATTACGTTCTCAATCAAGTTACAATCTTTGTGCGTCCCTTAAAGCTTGGTAAAACTTAAATCTTATAGTCATTTTAAATTTTGACTATGTAACCTAGAGAGGGAATTAATGGTGTGGAAATGTTTTTAATTGGTTGGATGTTTTATGTTGGATTTAGTATTGTACGTCATAACTTTGTTGGACAATTATATATGCAAACTCGGCTGCTTATCTTGGACAGGCCACTCATGTAAGAGAGAAGTTTAATCCCAGTGAGTCTTTTTCCTGTTAAATAAAGATAAAATAAAATATATAAAAAATAAATAACAAAATCCGAGGAGTGCACACCTCTGCATTTGAGACGGAGCCGAGGAGAGAATGTTAAAACCAGTATTGAAATGCAGGGAAGGTTCCAGCCTCTCTCTCTGCAGTAAAGGAGTGTAAAGCTGCTCACTTACGCCACCTGGTGGACGAACAGCAGCAGCATCAGACACGCCGAGGACAAAACGCGCAGCGACGGCACAATCCGATAATGATCCGATTACACAAGGTGTTGATTAAAGGTGCGCTCAAGCCGTGTCGGAAAGATCATATTTACGAGTTGAATGCACATGAATGCCACGACAAAGTCGTAATCACGAGCGGGGAAACTCTGGATTTTGTTCGAACCCAGAGTTTCCAAGTTGGGGGCGAGTCAGTAAGAAAACATGGCGGAATCAACGCCTGTAGTCGAATGTAAATTTGTTGAAATCGAATGTTTACTCGCCTAGGAAGCCGATTTCACTGCCTGCACAAAATACGATAGCATTGTTCATTTACGGTATAAGGTTTATATATATATTATATATATATATATGAAAACAGCACCCTCCTACCTCAACACTCTCCTTACGTTCCCTCACGCAATCTGCGACCGATTAACGACCGATGCATAGTAGTTCCTACTCAGCATGACTCAAGGTCCCTTTCCAGAACCTTCACACTAACTATCCCTCAGTGGTGGAACAAACTTCAATCCGGAGCGCAGAATCTCTCACTATCTTCAAAAAACAGCTAAAGACCCACCTCTTCCGTGAACACCTAACCAACCCCTAAAACACCAACCCCCACATTATTGATTTAAAAAAAAAAAAAACCAACCAACCAAACAACAAAAAAACCTTACTCTTGCACCTCGACTCTGCTTTTCTGGAACTCAATTAAAAGACCTTGTACGGTAGCACTACTTGTATTGTTCTCCACTTGATATATCGCTTTGCTTGTATTTGATCATTTGTAAGTCGATTTGGATAAAAGCGTCCGCTAAATGAATAAATGTAAATAAAATGATTAAGTTTACAGTGCAAAAAAAAAAGTGAAACGCACCTGATGCGCATTCTTTGTTCGTCATTTTCTAGACGCAGACTTTAAAATAAAATAAAAAAACCCTTGCTGTATTTTGTTTGGAGTTAATTAAGAGAATTTACGCCACCATCTTGCGCCGACCAAAGTGACCAGAATGCACCAGCCGTCGTAAATACGAACTTCCCAGGCGGACTCGTGCAGTAATTTTATATAAAGGTAACGATCACAGCTGGAGATCACACGTTTACATTAACGCGCTAATGCTCGAATACGTTTTCGTTTCTATGGTAACAGCGACGGTTTCTTTACAGGAAATGTTTAACGTTTATGGAAGGAGTCTCCAGAGTCCGAGGAAGTTTACGCTTTGCGCGTTCTCGGTAACGTAACTGCGATTTATTATTATTTGCTGTTATATTAATTTTGAGAGAGAGAGAGACTTTATAGTTGCGCAACGTTAAATGTAACTATAAACGTATAAAAAGTACAATAATCAAAAATGTAAGGAGGAAACAGAAATAAAAGACTAGGAAGTGCCATTGTAGGAAAATAATCAGCTTTACTGTAACACCACCACACACACGCCGTGCGTTCGGTCGTTCCTTCATTCGTTTTCGTTCTTCACAGCAGCAGCATTAACTATCACAGCACGCCTTAACGATCTGAACACCGTAAACTAAACGAGGTCTTCAAGGTGAAGTCTGAGATGTTCAACCACGAGAGAAAAACACACAGGATGCAGGAGGTGGTATAAAACTGTCATTACAGCGATTTTTTATTATGAACCATGAAAATATTCAACCAGTGTTGTGTCTGTGAGCGTCTGCTCTTCACACACACATCACACACACACACACACACACACACACACACACTCACACGAAGAATAAAAAATGAACGAGAGAGAGAGGGGACAAATCGAATAATTCTGGGAGACGTAAATAAAAATAGTGCTACGGTCACAAACATTCAGCATTTTATTTTTTTTTTCCTTTTGTTTTCTTTTTTATGTGAAGAATGCGCTTGTATTTACATCCATATTAAAAAAAAAAGAAAAAAAAGAAAAAAAGGATGGTAGCGAAGTGTACAAGCGTAGAAAATAAAAAGGAAAAAAAAAAAAAAAGGAGCTGATATTTACACCCGTCCGTCTCTGGAGAAAGAACGCAGGAGGAACCACCTATACAATTAAATTACACTTTCTACAAATAACCGTGGAAATTCAAAAAAATAAAACCGCTCACGGTGAACAGGAAGTTATTTCTCTCTCGAACTCGCACGAACAGTCGTGATGAACACGTTAACACGTATGGACCAACAAATACAACGTCTTTCTCACACACACACACTAAAGAAGTGCAGACTCCCGGAGCGGCGAAGCGGCCTAACAGAAAGGTCTCTTCTTGATTTCTGCAGATATTATTATTATTTTTTATCAGTTACATGGATTAAAAAAAATAATTCTGTATTTTTTTCCTCTATACAAAAAGCATTTTTTCTTTCGCTATAAATGAAGCGCTAGATAAAACGAATAAATGACGTGAGGATTTCAGAAAAGGAAAAGGGGAAAAAAAAAAAGAAAGAAAAAAAGGGAAGTTGACGTGGAATGTCCATCGTACATGTGCGAAAAAGAGAACGGGGGAAAACTAAAAAGACGTCTAGTGAGAGAGGACGACTGGAAGTGTGTATCAGGGAAGAAGAAGAAGAAGAAGAAGAAGAAGAAGAAGAAGAAAAAGGGAGAGGGGTTTAGGTTGTGTAATGAGCACCACTGAGCCGCCATCTTGTTTTCCGTAAAGTCTCTCCAGATCGGGTTACGGTCCGTGTAAGTGTACCCTTGTAGCCTCGCCCTGTTTCCTGGGTGTAAAGGTGCGTAAAAAACTATTTACACTACAACCGAGTCGCCTATGTTACATTTTGTCCAATCATCCGCCGCCGTTTTCTCATTATGAGTTCGTTTTAGCGGGCGGGTGAAGTGGGCGGAGTCAGTGCCACCCCGTCCCCATGTATCCGGTGTTATGAAATGCTGCGGCGGAAGGAGGCGGACCTCGGGTTTGTGTCGCGTTAGGATTGGAAGAGGACCCTTGAGAAGGCGGGGTGGGTTGCGGTGGGGGCGGAGGAGGGGGCGGTAACACAGTCTGCTGATACGTAGAGGGCGTTACCGCTGTAGGGTTGCTCGCTCCTGATTGGTGCAGGATAGCAGTCTGAAAAGCACCGATGTTCTGAAATGACGGCGGAGGAGGCGGGGCTTGTTTGATGGACAGCAGGTTGACGGTGGTGCCGCTGACCTGCGTCGACTGAGAACTCTGCGTCTGAGGGGGCGGAGGTGGAGGTGGGGGAGGGGCGGAGCTCAGGATCAGCTGATGCTGCTGGATCGGAGGGGGTTGCAGATGATTGACGTGGATGATGGCGGGGCCCGGCTGAGGATGAGGCGGAGGTGGAGGTGGAGGAGGGGGCGGGGCCGTGCTGCTCTGGAAGTGGAGCGTGTGGTGAGACTGGAGCAGAGTCTGCGAGCCGGGAGGGAAGGGCGTCGAGACGGCCGCTTTGAACTGTGTGGGGAAGAACGGCGAGGAAGTCGGGGGTACCGGAGGGGGCGGGGGAGGAGGGGGCGGGGCGTTCTGAGGGCTGTACTGCGATTGGTTAGGGGGCGGGGCGGGCAGGAAAGTCCTCTGGCCGCGATAGGGCGAACCCTGCGGCTGAGGCTGAGATTTAGGGGAGGTGATAGGGAGGGAAGGAGCGGCGTAGTGCCCCTGGGAGGGGTGCTTGCTAGGAGTCAGTGGGGTGGATTTGGACAGCGGTGGCTTGGACGAGGACGGCTGGGGCACGGGACGGGACTGAGGGTCGCTGTCCTCTTCTTTAGACGAGCGAAGGGAGGAGTGGGATACGGAGCTCGGACCTGGAGACGGAGACTGAGAGAAAGAAGGACACAGTTAGCATGACGAGGGCAAGAAACTCGTTACTTCACGTTATATTCAGTCGTGTGTGTGTGTGTAAACTCGTACTGTGTGTGTTGAGGGACTCTTGCAGCTCTTAGGCGATGGACACTCCCTCGCTACAGCATCGCCTCCTTCTGTTTCTCCTCCATCTGTCAGAAAGATAAACATATTATTAGAGAGAGAGGGGGGACAGAAAAAGGTGGATAAATAGATAGATGGAAACGAAACAGATATAAAGAGAGAGACAGTGTGTGTATGTGTGTGTGCGTGTGTGTGTCTGACCTGCATCTTTGCGATGGTCACTGAGCAGCAGGGCTCTGTGGTATCCACGCTCTCTGGCCTGTTCCACTGAGGTCGAAGACACCCTACACACCAGACATACACACTCTGAAATGTAAAACATTACGTATAATAACGCAAAACGGAACCATAAAGACGCGAGCTGTGGAACGTACCACTGTCCGTCTCCTCCCTCTTTCTCTCCCTGTTGCGGGGTGTCCGGGTCCTCGCTAGATTGCGGCGTCCTGGAGCCCAGCGTAACCACGGGAACGGCACAATCAGGCGCCGTTTCCACGGCGACAGGGAAGACGTCGACCGGCGGCGCCGTCGAGAGCGGAGAGCTGCACTCGATCTTGGAGCCTCCGCTGCGCCGAGCTTCACGCTGCCGCTTCCTGTATTCCAGCAGAGACACCTGGGCAAGAGTGGACACATGAGAATGACGTGAACGTGCTCACGGTGGTTCTGGTCAGCGTGTTAGCAGGGTTCAGAGCCTCACCTTCTTCTTCTGTGGTGGATTCTGAGCAGCTCCTGCTCCTTCCGAGGCGTCTCCGCTGAGCGATCGAGCGAAGGTCGCATTCCCTCCCTCCTCGGCACAGGGGTAATAGGACGCGGCCTCGCTGAACGCCCCCATGTCCAGCGTGTGTGACGGTGTCAGGTCCCTCAGGTTGGAGTTAATCGGGGAGAAAGAAAGGCCGCCTCGCTCAGGGCTCTTGATCCACGCATGGTAGGACGCGGACGGCGCCTCTGTAGTGCCTTCTCCCTCCGTACCCTCGTCTAAAGGTGCCTCGTGGGGCTCGGGTAGCGAGGGGGCGGGGCTTTGAGACTCCTGAGGTGCCGTTTCGGGAGGTTTCCGAACAGGAGAGGCCAAGAGCGACGGCGCACGATCGACCTGAGGACAACACAAGTTAAACATCACGTGACCAAGGGAGTGTCTGGTGCTCGATCCGTAAGGAAAAATGTAAAGAATTCAACGTGAGCGTGACTGAGGTGAAGCCGACCTCTTGCGTGCTGGGTCTTCGGCTCGTCTCCGGTGAGCTGTCTATCGGCGACTCGCCCTGCAGATGCGCAAATCATTAATAATCTATCGGTTTTTTATACATCTCTATGAATAATACACAGCTTTCAGAACACAGACACAACTAATGACCAACTCTAACACAAACAAACATCACAAAAGATCATAAAAGGGTTTAATCTCAGCGGATGATAACATTAACGACGAACACATGGTTAGTTAGTGCCCTGGCACGTGTGCGTGTGTACGTGTTTACCTCTTGTGGCGTGGTGTGTGCTGGGTTCTGCGAGGTGTGTGTGGGTGTAGAAGATTCTGGAGGTGTGTTCAGGAGCTGAGGTGTTAGCGGGGCGTCTGGAGGTTCGGGTCGCGTCGGTGTAGCACACGGAGAGGCGTACGGCGTGGACGAATCCGACACGCACGAGTCCAGCGGACACAAACGCCTTTTCTTTAGCGGCGTAGGCAACTCTGACCACACACACACAACAGAACACACTTTAACATAACCTGTACTACTGTACACAGACAGAGACTATGAAAGAAATTCAAGGTAATACAGAGTAAGAAAATAGAAATAGGGTTATCTTAAAAGCACATAAAAGATATAACCCCCCCACCCCCCAAAACTATAAAGTAAAGAAGTATCAAAGTATCTGTTTCCGTATTAGACTGTTACAGAACAGGGTTGGTTCGAGTGCCCCCTGATGTTTGAGGTGTGTGTTACCTGGGCAGGTGCCATTAAGCGAGATGGGACTGTCAGTGTCTCCGTTGATTGGCGGGGTCAGCGGTCCTTCAGTGGGCATCAGGAAGGTTCGTCCGCCTGGACTCAGACTGCCTTCCTCCTCTAAAGCCTGCTTTAGCCAACGCTGCACACACACACACACACACACGAGGTTAACCAGTTTTAATGGAAATGTACTATATATTTCCCCACTCCGGTGCTTGGACCCCGACTAATCGCTAATAATAACTAAAAGCTATGAGGGAGTAAGATGTGATCGACGAACTTTTTTGCAGGAGCCAGAGGTGGGCGGAGTATCGGAGAGTTCACGTGAGCGGCGGCGAGCGGCGGGCACCGCAGGGGTGCTGGGGCTGCGACTGGCCAGGAACGGAGAAGAAAATCGGACGTAGTGCTTGGGCGTGCTGTAGACATGTGGGCTGCAGGCCATGCCGGGAAGAGAGTTGAGCTGCGTGGCTAAAACTTCGGGATCAGTGCTGATCCTCAGCGGCCGATCAGGGACGGGCTCGGGACTGCGCATTATCACGCGCTGCTCTTGCTTCTCCACACTCAGCCACTCGTTCACTAAGTGCTGTGGACGGGGAGGGAGACGATTATGAGATGAAAAAGAGACAGAGAGAATAAACAATATACAAAATTGGATCATTAATGCATACGTTGGTAGTGAAACTTGTTAACTACCCACAGAGTATCTACAGGCTCAAGGATAAGACTAGCCCGACCATGGCAAAGTAAACCCGAACATCATCCAGGGTTCAGGCCATCAATGTAACTATGTTGATGTCAATGTTGATGTTGACGTTTAACCAAATCATCTGAGAATGGACCAATAATGTCAACGTTGACTTAAATGTCAACTGGAGATTGGGTCAACAATGACCAGGTTGAGAAGAACGTTGCCAGAAATGTAAATTCTGGTCCAAATGTCATTCAGAGACCGAGGCATCAATCTTGACTTTGACTCGAAACTGTCAGAGCCAAAAACAACAATGCTGACCCCAAGGTCTTCCAGATATTGCCAACCCAAACGTTGTCTCGACATTGAGATGACGAAGATGAGACATAATTGGGATTGATCCAACCGTCACCCAGAGACGTCACTGCTAAGCTGATTTCCAGGCCAGTTGTTTAAACAACCTGACTCGAATGGTGTTCAGAGATCACCTGTCAACAGTGTTGACCCAAACATTCTTGGAGATCTGGTCAACAATACAGTTTGTGGCCCAAGTGCTGTCCTTTGATGAGGCAAATGATATTGACATCAACCCAAACGTTCTCATGACTGCATCGATGTTGACCCAAACATCATCTGAAGATTGGGCCAATGACAATGATATTAACCCAAAATTGTCCAGATCGGGGCAACACTATCCATGTTGATCCAACCTCTGTCCAGCGGTGTCATTGACACTGCTGATCCAACCTCGGTCCAGAGATTGGACCAGCGATTATGATGATGTTGACCAAACTTCGTCAATCAATGTTGACCCAAATATTGTTCAGAGATCAAATCAACAACGTCAGAGTTGACCCAGACATCGGCAGAGATCTGGACAACAATGTTGACCCCAATGGAAATCAGGCCAAAAGACTGACTCAAAAGAATTCCAGAGATCTGGTCAACAGTGTTGATGTAAGTCAACAGTATCAATGTTGAATAGATCGTAATCCAGAGATTGGGGATTCTAACGTTGTCTTTAGATGAGGAAAAGAACGTTGATGTTGAGCCAAGCTTTATTTTGAGATCGGGACAACTTTGTCTCCTGAAGCTTGGGCCAACGATAATCAAACATTGTGACCAAATATTGTCCAGAGATCGGGGCGAACACTGTCTATGTTAATCCAATCATCATGTAATTGTAACTGTTGACATGACCTTGGTCTGGAGATTGGGCAAATCATGTTGTTTGGGCCAGCAATGCTGGACATTCAGATGAACACTGCCATATTTTTAATTTGTATTTGGGCTAAAATAAGTTAACTTAGAGGCCGAAGCTCTTCAGATTCAGTAATGTCAGTGGTGTTAAGAGAGGGTTCCCTTTTACCTTTTTCGTTTTGGGATACTTGTGCCCAGGTGAAGTGTGAGGTGGGCTGGCAGTGGCGTCTGGGCTGTGAGAAGGTGGAGCTTCAGTCTCAGGCACCGCTCCAGTCTCCCCATCCTGCGTTTCGGCCATTAGCTGGGTTTCCAGAGCGTCTCCGGGGGACGCCGGCGGCGGGTCGGAGCAGGCGCTGGCCGTGCGTGTTCGCCGTCTCTGCTGCCCGATATGTGTTCGGTTCCGAGAGAAACTCTTCCTCTGCTTGTTCCGGCTGACCTTCGCTGCCTTCTGAGCCACCTCCTCCTTCACCGGCTCCAACAACGGCTGAACATCAAAAACACGACCACGGACTGAGTCAGAATAATCCGAATTATACCGATACTCCAGCTAAGAATAAAAAATAAATCTGTTGCCTACCGTAGCAGGTGACTCGACCTCTGGAGTAGCAGGAGGCTCTTCTTTGATTTCACCACGAGTTCCCACCTCTCCCTTGGTGCCGATTCTTTCCAGAGCTTGCTCCCTCCGTTTCTCCCTCTTCTCCATGCGGGCAAACGCCTGCAGGATGGCCTCCATCTTCCTCTCCTCACGCGTCTATACAAACATCAAGACAAAGCAAGAGCGGGATAAGGATGCGTGGGAAACCGCTGGGAGTCGCGTAGGCAGGAAACCAGCAGCAGAGAAAAGGCACAGAACAGATAGCATCAGAGCTTTTTTAGAAAATCTTTTGGGGGCCAACAAGCTGTAATGCTCCTACCTTACTTACTTGTCTTCCCCTACCATGTTCAGTTCCCACTCTGAAATGCCTAGAAGTGCTTCTGAACAAACATCAAGGACGGATCAGTCTGTGACTCACCAACAACCCATAAAAGCTCAGCCGCAGTCCACACCTTTGACCAAATTTTCATCAACTTGGACACGTTTATGGCAGTTACTTCAGCTGTCACTTACAGATGGGGACATCAGAGTAAAGGATGCACCGTCAAAGCCCTCGTTCATTTCCATTTTAATCCACACCAGCTACGTAAAATGTGCAAGACACTTGGTTTAAGATTTGACTCTTTTTAAACCCTCCCATATCACCTTAGAGAGGTTTTCCTCACCACCGTTACCACTGGCTCGCTCAATAGGTATAAATTCACACTTAAAATTTGTATCCTGTGTTTATATATTTCTGTAAAGATGCTTTCTGTAATGTCCATTGTTAAAAGAGCTATACAAATAAAATTGTACTGAATTGAATGTCACATGTAAACTCTATAAAAACTCAATGAAAGAACAAAACCACACTTTTTATATGATTCCCACAATTTAAGATCATAATCTACAAAGATATCATGCCCGTTCTCCATGATACTCTTTCGACATCAACATGGAGAAGCAAAATAAACATAAATACACACCGATTATTCACGGTCTCATGTCAGGTTTTTGTAATTAGAGCTGGCAGATTGCTACGAACAGAACAGGCCTCGTAACAAAGACTTGAGAGCAAACCAGACTCAGCAGTGCGAGTTACAGATTGAGGAAGTGTGATCAGATTTGCTGGAAGGGGCGTGGCCAAGAGGGGACATTGTTGGCGGCAGGAGATTCCGGTAGCTCCTAAGCAAGATTTATTCCATTAATTATTAAACATTAAACAGCCCTCAAAACTGAAAAAAAAGGCAAGAAATGTAAATTAACGTCCTGGTAACTGATAATCAGATCTTGGAGTTGCCAAAAAAGATTAAAAATGATGTGCGCTGTTGCTCATTCTCCTGTCAGTAACAAGTGCAAAAACGCACCTGAAACAGTGTGGGATCTGGGCGAACGCTCGGCTAGTCTGCTAGTGAGCTAGCTTGCTAACTAGCGAGCACTAAAGTTTCAGCATATGTCGTGCATGAGTGGAGCCACTGGAATGATCAAACCAAATATAAACCAAAAGAACAAAAAGTTAAGATGTGGAACATGGTATGTTTTGTTCTGGTTTATAAATCTGGAGCAAAGCCTTAAGCTCCTGGTGTCTATAGTAACATCGACTTGATCCCCCAGCTCGGAAACGTCACTGCAGCCAGCCAACCAAGCAATCCAGCCGAGGGAATTAGAGAGAGGAAGTGGAAAAGAGGAGGATGTATTTAAAGCAGCAGTGGTACAGAGGGTTATTGTGTTTTCTCCGTCATTACTAGCTGAGCAACACTACAGCATCCTGTCAGTATGACTCAGCAATGCAATGTGACAGCTGGGACAGTTCTCCAAAGAGAGAGAGAGAGAGAGAGAGAGAGAGAGAGAGAGAGAGAGACACACACACATGTCCGTGACCTCATGGTTTCAGAATAGCAGGCTTTCAGTAGTTTGAAGATGTTGAACACCTGCTAGTGAGAGATGGACATGAAGGTTTAATCTTCTACAGATGCAGCGCCTGAAATATCCAGCGAGCTCCGCAATCGTCCACTGACGTGTTGAATCACTCTGGAGTTACCGTCCTCCTCCGAACGGAAAGAGGACTTTTCTTCAAACACCATCCTTTCCACTCGTGTCCTTCGTGATAAAGGACACGAGTGGAAAGGATGGTGTTTGAAGAAAAGCTCCAGGAGAATGCCATTTCTATTTGACATCGTTTCAGTCATTTCAACTTATGTTTTGCAGTGCATTGCATAAGTATCGACCCCCTCCACTGATCTTGGGACAGACTTCATTGGGATTATGTGTCACAAAGTCTCCCTGAGAACACCATCCCCACTGTGAAGCATGGTGGTGGTAGCACCGTGATCAGAGTCACCCTTGGCCTCTTGGTTGCTTCTCTGACTAATCCCTTCTTTACTCAGTCACTCTAAACTGCCAGACTGCCTCCTTTAGAGAGAATCAAGGAGATGCCATATTCTTTCCATTTTAACAAAGAATTGTCACGTTTAACGTTGATTGAAAGTTTTTGTTATTTAAACAACCGAACTCTGATACTTTTCCTGTCCCTGACTTGTTTCGATAGCTCCATGATGCCATCCTGGTGTTCTTCCAGAAAGAGAGATCATTCTTCCAGAAAGAGACATCATTTACATACAGGTCGACCCCATTCAACAAAATTATGTCTCTGCAGTTTATGGAAACTAATTTAGGGTGAATACTTAGGCAAGGTACAAACCCAATCCCTGATCATCTGAACCCAACACTGATCTCGACTAGGTTAATGGAGAAATGTCGATATAGGTGTATAAATTATACAGAGCTTTAGAAAAGCACAAGTGTGAGTTATAAAGGAAAAGAGAACGTGAACACTGATGGAAGGTTGAAGATGGGAATGTGAAAAGGATTGTTCAGGGTTAAGCAAAGGAAGAAGCACCAGCGAGGCAGCAGGTGGCAGTAGAGACTCAGTCTCGCACACACATGCCTCAACACACACGTCAACACACACCCACAGGGCAAAAGGGATGCCTGCGTAAGAGGGAGGGCAGGAGGGGTTGCAGCAGAGTTTCCGTGGAAACCGTGAGCGAGCGAGCGAGCGCCGCGGCGACACCAGCGTCTGCCCCGACGTCACGCACACACTTACCATCTTCCTCCTCCTCTCTGCCATGTGCTCCTCCGTCTCCATCTCTACGTCATTGCTAACGGAGGTTTGCTCTTCTAGATCCTCAAATAACTCAGGATCCTGTAAGAGGGGGAGAGGGGCCTTATTCATCCTCTGCCTTCATTCAGCACCAGGAGAGAGGGATGACACAGGGGGAGATAGAGAGAAAGAGAGCAGGAGGAACGATGGGGAGACGACGAGCCGGCGAGACCCCTCTTGCTCTGGGTCGGCGTTTAGGGTCAAGCGCCGGCCGCTTTATTCTGTTTATTTCTCCACATTCCCAAAGGAAGGCATCACACAGTACATTTCTCTTTTGATTATTCTTATTTAGTATATTTATTATTATCTTTTATGTTGATATTTTTCCTATTTACTCATAATTTTAAATCTAAAGTACAACGAGCCTTTCATCTTTGTATTTAAAGAAATTTAACTCTTTATTTATTATTCATACCTCTTAACTCTTTCTTTGACAGAATAATTAAAGCCATTATCTTATTTTTATTTGATTTATTTTTATATTTATTTTGTAGATTTTGTTAATTCAATTCATTTAAATTTTATGTAATTATACTCTGCTTGCGAGTATTAAATTATATTTTATTTTTCACCCATGTTTTATTGTTTATTTGTTTTATTTTTTGTAGTAATTTTATTAATTTTTCGAATTTTCTTTCCTGCCACACTGACTCCATCACCACCTGTACTAAGTTTTCTTTATTTTATGGACTGATTTTATATTTGGTTAACGAGGGAAGATCTTTAAAGAAGAAGGGGAAAAATGTGGACAGAGGATCATGACAACGACTCTTCTGTATTTAAAAACAAAACAACTGTTTAACATAAATGCATAATTTTAAACGATTATTTAAACAAAGTTCATTATCGAAACAATGCACAATCAGTAATGAATGAAGTACAAATCTGTGATATTTAATAAAGTGTAAGTGTGTGTGTGTGTGTGTGTGTGTGTGTGTGTGTGTGTGCACTGATCAGTGGTGGCTGCTGTCGCATGTCCACATCAGTGCTGTCGCAGCTGACCTTCATTACGATCCAGATAACATTCGATTTGCCAAACAACTCGTTTAACTGCTTTGTGAAAGATTTCTGAAAAATGACCTCGGTTAAATTGATGGGAAAAATGATCCACTCTAAAGGAGGTCCAAACTAAAACGTAAAAATCCAGAAACATGGCCCAGGGGAACAAAAACGAGAAATGAGCCACAGTAACAGAATATGCAGAGAAAGAATCATGTTAAAATACCGTCCAGGAAAATTATCTTAAAAACACAATTGAAAAACTATCTAAAAAATTCTAAAATAACTACCCGAGAGAGTAACCCAGGCTAAAGAACTACCCGAGAGAGTAACCCAGGCTAAAGAACTACCCGAGAGAGTAAACCATGATAAAGAACTACCCGAGAGAGTAACCCAGGATAAAGAACTACCCGAGAGAGTAACCCAGGCTAAAGAACTACCCGAGAGAGTAACCCAGGATAAAGAACTACCCGAGAGAGTAACCCAGGATAAAGAACTACCCGAGAGAGTAACCCATTGTAAATAACTACCATAGAGAGTAACCCAGGATAAAGAACTACCTGAGAGAGTAACCCAGGATAAATAAGTACCCAAGAGAGTAACCCAGGATAAAGAACTACCCGAGAGAGTAACCCATGATAAAGAACTACCCGAGAGAGTAACCCAGGATAAATAAGTACTCAAGAGAGTAACCCAGGATAAAGAACTACCCGAGAGAGTAACCCAGGATAAATAACAACCAGAGAGAGTAACCCAGGATAAATAACTACCAGAGAGAGTAACCCAGGATAAAGAACTACCCGAGAGAGTAACCCAGGATAAAGAACTACCCGAGAGAGTAACCCAGGCTAAAGAACTACCCGAGAGAGTAACCCAGGCTAAAGAACTACCTGAGAGAGTAACCCAGGATAAAGAACTACCCGAGAGAGTAACCCAGGATAAAGAACTACCCGAGAGAGTAACCCAGGATAAAGAACTACCCGAGAGAGTAACCCAGGATAAAGAACTACCCAAGAGAGTAACCCAGGATAAATAACTAAACGAGAGAGTAACCCAGGATAAAGATCTAACCCAGAGAGTAACCCAGGATAAAGAACTACCTGAGTGAGTATCCCAGGTTAAATAACTACCCCAGAGAGTAACCCAGGATAAAGAACTACCTGAGTGGGTAACCCAGGTTAAATAACTACCCCAGAGAGTAACCCAGGATAAAGAACTACCTGAGTGGGTAACCCAGGTTAAATAACTACCCCAGAGAGTAACCCAGGATAAAGAACTACCTGAGAGAGTAACCCAGGATAAATAACTACCTGAGTGAGTAACCCAGGTTATTTAACTACCCCAGAGAGTAACCCAGGCTAAAAACACAAAGTGTAACCTGGGTGTGTAAATACCACAAAGCGGACAGGATAGATTAATACTCTATCACTCATCTAGAGATGTAATGTAACAGAGAGGTGAGGAAAGAGGGATGAGGAGGAAGAAGGGATGAAGAGGATGGAGAACAAAATGGCTGCCAACATGACAAAGAAGCAAACATGCAATAAGTGTAAGTAAAGAAATGTAAAATAAAGATATCCTGTACCATGTAAGAATAAAAAGAAAGTAAATGAGTGTGAATGCAATATCTATGTGATAACACAGCGTGTGTGTGTGTGTGTGTGTGTGTGTGTGTGTGTGTACACACTATACCTGGTTGTTAGAGATGGACACTCGTAGAGGAGACAGCTTCCTCTGTTTGCTGTCGTTGTTCGGTTTACCCTTGGGTCCTTCACAGTCCAGGGTGAGGTTCTGGTTCTGTCCGGCCTCGTCCCGAATCGCCGGCTCTTTATCTTTCCTTCCTCTGCGCCGTGTAGCAGAACCCAGGTTCTCTGTTGGCTCCAGGTTGTGTTTGAGAACAGGACATTCCTGATTCCCTCTTACACATGCACAGTCCACCTTATATTTACTACACACACAGACAGAGAGATGAGTGTCAAAGAGGGTGTACATGGTTATTCTATACTTTTTTGAGAAGGTGAATGTTGGTGATTTTTGAAGGTGAACGTTGGGGTCTGAAGTTGAACGTTGAAGGTGAACGCTGGGTTCTGAAGGTGAATGTTGGGGTCTGAAGGCGAATGTTGAAGGCGAATGTTGGGGTCTGAGGGTGAATGTTGAAGGCGAATGTTGGGGTCTGAAAGTGAATGTTGGGGTCTGAAGGGGAATGTTGAAGGCGAATGTTGAGGTCTAAAGGGGAATGTTGAAGGTGAATGTTGGGGTCTGAAGGGAAATGTTGAAGGCGAATGTTGGGGTCTGAAGGGGAATGTTGAAGACGAATGTCGGGGTCTGAAGGGGAATGTTGAAGGCGAATGTTGGGGTCTGAAGGGGAATGTTGAAGGCGAATGTTGGGGCCTGAAGGGGAATGTTGAAGGCGAATGTTGGGGCCTGAAGGGGAATGTTGAAGGCGAATGTTGAAGGTTAATGTTGGGGTCTGAAGGGGAATGTTGGGGTCTGAAAGCGAATGTTGAAGGCGAACGTTGGGGTCTGAAAGCGAATGTTGAAGGCGAATATTGGGATCTGAAGGGGAATGTTGGGTTCTGAAGGTGAATGTTGGGGTCTGAAGGGGAATGTTGAAGGTGAATGTTGGGGTCTGAAGGGAAATGTTGAAGACGAATGTCGGGGTCTGAAGGGGAATGTTGAAGGCGAATGTTGGGGCCTGAAGGGGAATGTTGAAGGCGAATGTTGGGGTCTGAAGGGGAATGTTGAAGACGAATGTTGGGGTCTGAAGGGGAATGTTGAAGGCGAATGTTGGGGTCTGAAGGGGAATGTTGAAGGCGAATGTTGGGGTCTGAAGGGAAATGCTGAAGACGAATGTTGGGGTCTGAAGGGGAATGTTGAAGGCAAACGTTGGGGTCTGAAGGGGAATGTTGAAGGCGAATGTTAGGGTCTGAAGGGGAATGTTGGGGTCTGAAAGCGAATGTTGAAGGCGAACGTTGGGGTCTGAAAGCGAATGTTGAAGGCGAATGTTGGGGTCTGAAGGGGAATGTTGAAGGCGAATGTTGGGGTCTGAAGGGGAATGTTGAAGGCGAATGTTGGGGTCTGAAGGGGAACGCTGGGTTCTGAAGGTGAATGTTGGGGTCTGAAGGGGAATGTTGAAGACGAATGTTGGGGCCTGAAGGGGAATGTTGAAGGCGAATGTTGGAGTCTGAAGGGGAATGTTGAAGGCAAACGTTGGGGTCTGAAGGGGAATGTTGAAGACGAATGTTGGGGTCTGAGGTGAATGTTGAAGGCGAATGTTGGGGTCTGAAGGGAAATGTTGAAGGCGAATGTTGGGGTCTGAAGGGGAATGTTGAAGGCAAACGTTGGGGTCTGAAGGGGAATGTTGAAGGCGAATGTTAGGGTCTGAAGGGGAATGTTGGGGTCTGAAAGCGAATGTTGAAGGCGAACGTTGGGGTCTGAAGGGGAATGTTGAAGGCGAATGTTGGGGTCTGAAGGGGAACGCTGGGTTCTGAAGGTGAATGTTGGGGTCTGAAGGGGAATGTTGAAGATGAATGTTGAAGGCGAATGTTGGGGTCTGAAGGTGAATGTTGAAGGCGAATGTTGGGGTCTGAAGGGGAACGCTGGGTTCTGAAGGTGAATGCTGGGGTCTGAAGGGGAATGTTGAAGACGAATGTTGGGGCCTGAAGGGGAATGTTGAAGGCGAATGTTGGAGTCTGAAGGGGAATGTTGAAGGCAAACGTTGGGGTCTGAAGGGGAATGTTGAAGACGAATGTTGGGGTCTGAGGTGAATGTTGAAGGCGAATGTTGGGGTCTGAAGGGGAATGTTGGGGTCTGAAGGGGAATGTTGAAGGCAATTGTTGGGGTCTGAAGGGGAATGTTGGGGTCTGACAGCGAATGTTGAAGGCGAATGTTGGGGTCTGAAAGCGAATGTTGAAGGCGAATGTTGGGGTCTGAAGGGGAACGCTGGGTTCTGAAGGTGAATGTTGGGGTCTGAGAGCGAATGTTGAAGGCGAATGTTGGGGTCTGAAGGTGAATGTTGAAGGCGAATGTTGGGGTCTGAAGGTGAATGTTGAAGGCGAATGTTGGGGTCTGAAGGGGAATGTTGAAGGCGAATGTTGGGGTCTGAAGGGAAATGTTGAAGGCGAATGTTGGGGTCTGAAGGGAAATGTTGAAGGCGAATGTTGGGGTCTGAAAGCGAATGTTGAAGGCGAATGTTGGGGTCTGAAGGGGAACGCTGGGTTCTGAAGGTGAATGTTGGGGTCTGAGAGCGAATGTTGAAGGCGAATGTTGGGGTCTGAAGGTGAATGTTGAAGGCGAATGTTGGGGTCTGAAGGTGAATGTTGAAGGCGAATGTTGGGGTCTGAAGGTGAATGTTGAAGGCGAATGTTGGGGTCTGAAGGGGAATGTTGAAGGCGAATGTTGGGGTCTGAAGGGAAATGTTGAAGGCGAATGTTGGGGTCTGAAGGGAAATGTTGAAGGCGAATGTTGGGGTCTGAAGGGGAATGTTGAAGGCAAACGTTGGGGTCTGAAGGGGAATGTTGAAGGCGAATGTTAGGGTCTGAAGGGGAATGTTGGGGTCTGAAAGCGAATGTTGAAGGCGAACGTTGGGGTCTGAAGGGGAATGTTGAAGGCGAATGTTGGGGTCTGAAGGGGAACGCTGGGTTCTGAAGGTGAATGTTGGGGTCTGAAGGGGAATGTTGAAGATGAATGTTGGGGTCTGAAGGGAAATGCTGAAGACGAATGTTGGGGTCTGAAGGGGAATGTGAAGGCAAACGTTGGGGTCTGAAGGGGAATGTTGAAGGTGAATGTTGGGGTCTGAGGCGAATGTTGAAGGTGAATGTTGGGGTCTGATGGGGAATGTTGAAGGTGAATGTTGGAGTCTGAAGGGGAATGTTGAAGGTGAATGTTGGGGTCTGAGGCGAATGTTGAAGGTGAACGTTGGGGTCTGAAAGCGAATGTTGAAGGTGAATGTTGGGGTCTGATGGGGAATGTTGAAGGCGATTGTTGGGGTCTGAAGGGGAACGTTGGGTTCTGAATTTGAATGTTGGGGTCTGAAGGGGAATGCTGAAGGCGAATGTTGGGGTCTGAAGGGGAATGTTGAAGGCGATTGTTGGGGTCTGAGGCGAATGATGAAGGTGAATGTTGGGGTCTGAAGGGGAATGTTGAAGGCGATTGTTGGGGTCTGAAGGCGAACGTTGGAGTGAATGCTGCTGTTCCATGATGTACAAAATCCACTGAACTTTAAGAATGTATGTGCGTGTGTGTGTGTGTGTGTGTACTCACCAGTTGCTGTAGTCGTAGTCGAACCCGATGGTGATCTCACTGCCTTTGATTATCGACCTTAGCGAGTAGATGTATAAGTGCAACATGCCATCCTCGATCACATGACGCACCTGAGGCAGGAACAGGAAATAATGATTGCACACTGGTTTCAGTCGCAGTTATTGTATAACATGGTGTGGTGCTGTTGGTGATCGCTCACCTCTGCGTTGGGTGTGCAGGATCGGCGAATAAACCGCGCTTCGTTTCCAAAGCTGCGCGCGTCCACACACATCTCCAAACCGTCAAACTTTGAGTAAAACAATACGAACGGGTACGGCCTGCAGGGACATGCCACGACACAACACCTCAACACACTTCCTGTCCACCTATTTATGGTAATTTATGGTAAAATAAACAGACAGTTATGGAGCTCTTTACCTCTTAAAGAAGTAGCCGTTAGCCTCAAACTGCTGGCGGAGCATGAACTTCCCCCTGTACTCGATCAGCAGAGCGTCCGCTGCTAAATCCCTCACCGCCTTCAGGATACGCTTATTCTTCTGCACCTGACTCTGAAACACCACCAAACAATCAACATACACACTCCTACAGTGAAGCTGTGTGTGTGTGTACCTCTACAGGTGGTCTGAAGGCAGTGGAGGTGTGTGTGTGTGTGTACCTCTACAGGTGGTTTGAAGGCAGCGGGGTGTGTGTTGTAGGCGAGTGTTTTGCCGTCCCGAGCCTCTTTGACACGCAGCAGCACTCGCACGTCATCGCTGTACTGATTGGTGCTCGCCTCCTCGTAGCGCTCCATCCACGTCTTCACCTTACTCTCCCACAGAGACGGAGAGTCCATGGGCTCACACTCCGGAGCTGAGCCCTGACACACACACACACACACACACACATTAACATACACTATCAAACTGCAAACCATTACTACACACACAGCAAATACATCAGGAACACAAACACACACACAAACGATCCGCATACGCATACACACGCTCATACGCATACACAAGCGCTCATACGCATACACAAGCACTCACACACAAAGACACACACACGTACACACTCACGCATACACACGCTCATACGCATACACAAGCGCTCATACGCATACACAAGCACTCACAAAGACACACACACGTACACACTCACGCATACACACGCGCGCATACACACGCGCGCGCGCACAGTGTTTAGTGCAGTACAGTCATGTGACACACCTTGACTCTGTTGGATTTCCTGGAGCCTTCTCTAAACGCCTGGACAATGGAGATATGAAGATAGTAAGATACAACACATCTCACTCCAGCAACTCTGTGTGTGTGTGTGTGTGTGTATGTGTGTGTGGACCTTCTTGGCGCGGGCGGGCGGGGCCGGCTCCTTCTCTCCGCTCTTCTTGCGCTTTTTGTCGTTCTGCTTGTTGCCGAGGCGGCCGGTGGTGAGTGTGATGCTGCTCGGCGTGTGTTGGAAGGTGGTGTAGAGCTCCAGAGGAACTTCATCACCACTCTCTGTAGCACTGGTGTCTCCATCTGAAACACATACACACACACTCTTTAATTATGGTTCTCAATATAACTCCAGTACTTCGATTCTCAAAACAGCGCAAAAGAAAATAAAAAGTTTTTTCTGCAATATTCAGTGTTTAATGTAAAATTCTGAGTGTTTAATATAAAATGTAAAATACTGAGTGTTTAATGTAAAATACTGAGTGTTTAATGTAAGATACTGAGTGTTTAATGTAAGATACTGAGTGTTTAATATAAAATGTAAAATACTGAGTGTTTAATGTAAAATACTGAGTGTTTAATGTAAGATACTGAGTGTTTAATGTAAGATTCTGAGTGTTTAATGTAAGATACTGAGTGTTTAATGTAAAATGTAAAATACTGAGTGTTTAATGTAAGATTCTGAGTGTTTAATGTAAGATTCTGAGTGTTTAATGTAAGATTCTGAGTGTTTAATGTAAAATATTAAGTGTTTAATGTAAAATACTGAGTGTTTAATGTAAAATACTGAGTGTTTAATGTAAAATATTGAGTGTTTAATGTAAAATACTGAGTGTTTAATGTAAAATACTGAGTGTTTAATGTAAAATACTGAGTGTTTAATGTAAAATATTGAGTGTTTAATGTAAAATACTGAGTGTTTAATGTAAAATACTGAGTGTTTAATGTAAAATATTGAGTGTTTAATGTAAAATACTGAGTGTTTAATGTAAAATACTGAGTGTTTAATGTAAAATATTGAGTGTTTAATGTAAAATACTGAGTGTTTAATGTAAAATACTGAGTGTTTAATGTAAAATATTGAGTGTTTAATGTAAAATACTGAGTGTTTAATGTAAAATGTAAAATATTGAGTGTTTGATGTAAAATACTGAGTGTTTAATGTAAAATGTAAAATATTGGGTGTTAATGCAATAAATGTAAAATTTAATTTGGTGTTATATCCCTTTGATTTTCTTATTAAACTTTTTTTAACGCCGTTTATTTAATTTATGCTTAAAATAACCGTAGAAGACATTTATAAACAAAAGCATTTCTATTATTAAAAAAACACAAATGCGTTCTAACGTCGAATTATTTTAGTTTAATTAAAACAGTCAATAAATAAATGAGCAAATAAATTACCGAATTAAAAAAAAACCCAACAAACTATAAAATACACGAATGATAATAAAAGAACATTTAAAGAATCGGTAGTGACAAAATTATTTAGTACAGAGAAAAATAAATAAATGAATTAATGACAAAAACTAAACGTTAAGTTAAAGGAAATTATTTATAAATAAGAAATTATTATTTAGAATTATAATTTAAATAAACTATTAGGATAAACTTACAAATAAATAAATTTTAAAAAAAAATCAAAATAAAGTTAAAATCGTTAAACCGAATAAAATTCAAAATAAGCAAATTATTGAAAACTAAACAAACAAAGTAATAAACAAAGGAGCTGTGAATTATAGAGTATTTTTAAAGACATGTCACCATAACTAGAAAATATCGTCCCAGAAATAACGGCGATAAACGATATTATTGTCATTTTAAGTCCATTTTACAGCACGGATATAATTCTAATCATAATGTTCACTTAAATATTTCCAAAATTCAAACTTCTAAAAGACATTATTTCAATTTTGGGGGAAAATACTAATACGAGTGAACACCAGATTATTAAACCGACGGGTCCACCAGAGGGCGCAATGAATGAATACAAACCAAACCTCGCGGTGTTTATATTGTTTACTGCAAAGGACGAACTGTCTGTTAAAGTGCGATTATTTATAAACTAAAGCGCATAAAACGATCAAAGTAATAGAGGTAACCTGGGCCAATCCCGGGCCAGCTCCGGCGTTCACACCCTTTAGTCCGTTTACTCAATATTTCCTCAGGTCGTATTTATTAATTTTACTCGGTTTCACTCCGACCACACTGGCACTGAATATCAGTCGACATTTTATTTACTAACTTAAACACGTATCGACAAAAACGTGTGAAAGCTGAAATAAAAACGTTACACTGAGACGTTACTCTAACGCAATGCTGTGAATTCTTTGTATGTTAGTTATTCATTGTCAGTGTTTTAGTGCGTCGCTACGGAAACAGCATGCTCACAACGTGACGCACATTCCACCCAGCGCCTTACTTAATGCGCTTCTGGGGACATGTGTGTGAGCGCGCGCGCGCGTGCAGTATGTTACGACACAGAAGATCCAGCAGGGGGCAGCTGTTGACATTCTTGTGTGTTACAATGGAGTGTTTAATACACAGAGAGGACGTGGTGTGTGTGTGTGTGTGTGTGTGTGTATGTGTGAGATACAAGGACTCACCAGACATGTTCTCTCTCTTCCTGGTCTGCAGAAGGATGGCGCGCTCTCGGTCGAGACTTCGCGGCTGGCAGCGCTCACACAGGTACGTCTCGGGAATGTGCTGCCGATCGATACCCATACAGTCTATATGCTGCCACACGCTATGACACACACACACACACACAGATGTACATACATTATATATATATATATATATATATATATATATATATATATATATATATATATATATATATATACACACATACACACACACACATAAGTAAATCGATAATAATCGATTATGAAAATCGTTGTCAACGAATCTCATTATTGATTAGTTGGTCTGCGCGCGGTACATTTACTCATTACGTTACTTCTGTTCCGAAAACGTGCTTCGGAGAGTAAATAAGTTGTGTCCCAAATGACGTATTGTACACTAACACTATGCACTGCGAACTCTATCGTCTAGTGCAGTGTTTCCGCAGACCCCTAGTGGTCAGTGGCGTAATTGCAGGGGGTCAAAATATATTCAAATGTGTCAAAATATATTCAAATGAGATGTTTTTAAATGAATCAATTTGGTTATTCGCGTGCATTCACAAATATCACGTTAACTGAGCTGACTGAGTTCATTGATGGATTTATCTGAAATTTATTTACAAATGAAATGATAATTTGCAAAAACCTACTATAAGTGGTAGACGAGTTCAAGTGTCGCACTGATGGATAAAATAAACAAAAGATCATTCAGAGAATCAAATTAAATGTCACACCAAGAATAAAATGTATTTGAACCGAATTCCCTGGGGAGTGACAGGTTCTACCAACCAACCAGGGATTGCTAGGACTGTAGAATCAGTGCTTTTTGTGCATCCATAAAAAGCAATATATAAACATATACATATAGATATACACTTTTATAGATGCAAAAAAAAAAAGGCAGGGAATTAAACTACAGTCCTAAATGAAAAATATATATTCTGGTGTATGTATTGGGTTCTTTTCAGCCTTATATAATTGGACAAACAGTTGTGTGAAGTTTTAGTCTTAAGTTAAAATTTGTAACACTCAGTCTGTGGATTTAATTTTAAATAAATGATATTGGAAGTTTGCCCCGCCCCATCCGATTAATCGAAAAAATAATCGGTCGACTAATCAATTATGAAAATAATCGTTAGCTACAGCCCTAATATATATATATGTAGTCCGCTCAGGCCACACTGTCTCTCATGACTGACTTCTCTCCCGGTGTCACGGGCACTGCTGTTCTTTCTTTCCTTCTTTCAGACTTCTTATCTCACTGACAGACAGTTTTACATTTCTGTGCAGGCTTATCAGTCGCCTACAGTCTCTCTGAAAATGAGGCGTCCCTCAGGGATCGGTTCTTGGACCTCTTACTATTCGTTATATATATATATATATATATATATATATATATATATATATATATATATACATACACACACCGCCTTCGGGTCAACCGCTACGGTTTCAATTATCGCTCTTACGCTAAAATCTAAACAGCGAGTAGATCTGCCCCGCTCTCCAGACCGCTCCACTATCAGCAAAGGCTGGAGAGAAGTGTATAAAACTGAGATGGAACACTTGTGACATTCACAGCACTCTCGTTAAACCATCTAGTACTGTTAAAAATATTTCGTGTTGCTCGGCTCCGCCCCTTCGTTAGCCTCGAAGACGCTGAAACGAAACGCCGGTTCATGCATTGATTTCCTCAAGTCTTGACTACTGCGGTGCTCCCCTCACTGGCTGACCTGCTAAATCTATTGCTAGGTTGCGTTTTGCTGTGTTTGATTGTTTATGTTTTATTGTACTGCTATTGTAAAGCGTCTGAAAAGGCGTTATATAAATTAAACGTTATTATAAACATTACGAACTGTAAATGGATAAAAACTACGACGTGACGTTCTTAAATAAATAAAAATCTTAATCAGGAGAGATCCATCATACATTTTACTGTGTGTGTGCGCATGTGTGTGCGTGTGCGTGCGTGCGCGCGTGTGGGTGTGATGTCCATGCACGCTCCCTCCCTCACCTGCACTTGTCGCAGCAGATCATATAGCCGTCGTCGTGGGTGAAGCCGCAGATGCAGCGCGTGATGTCGGCTCCGTAGCTGCCGTCCTCCGATGTGCTCAGTGTGGTGCCTCGGGACGCCTCGTCCTGCCCGAACACACCGTCGCCCGGACGCATCAACACCGACGGCGGGGGGGACGCGGGGGGCGTCGGGGGCGGCCGAGCCCCATAGTTATGATCCTGAGCAAAATAATAACACACACACAGAGGAAGACACAGTTTGAGTAAAGTGTGGTATTCGTGTTGCCTTGCAGAGAGGGGGGGTTATGGGTAACGGTGTTTATGAGGTGTATATATATATATATATATATATATATATATATATATATATATATATATATATATATATAAAACAATTATTGGCACACCTATGAGTGCA
>NC_071273.1:24218199-24230699 GCF_023375685.1 Ictalurus furcatus
AGGGAGAGCAAGAGAGAAAGGGAGAGAGAGAGAGGGTGAGAGAGAGAGAGAGGGTGAGAGAGACAGAGAGAGCGAGAGAGACAGAGAAAGAAAGAGAAACTTTACAACGCACTGACACTGGAGACTCCTTCCACAAACGTGAACTAAACATCTCCAAACACAAACCTTTCACTCTGTTATATAACAGGGTTTCATTCCAAACAAACAGAATTATAAACATCTACAACATCAGCACAAGTAATATAAATATAGAAATAAACATATATAGAAAGATAATTAAAGATAAATATATAAATAAATACAAATATATATATATATATATATATATATATATATATATATATATATATATATATATATATATATATATATATATATACACATACAGTGTGTTATATTATTTGTTATAAGTCTTTAAAAGGTAAGGACATTATATTTAAAAGGTAAGGACATTATATTTAAAAGGTAAGGACGTTATATTTAAAAGGTAAGGACATTATATTTAAAAGATAAGGACAAATATAAGGACATTATATTTAAAAGATAAGGACATTATATTTAAAAGATAAGGACATTATATTTAAAAGGTAAGGACATTATATTTAAAAGGTAAGGACATTATATTTAAAAGATAAGGACATTATATTTAAAAGATAAGGACATTATATTTGTTGAAGTGCGCAGACTGTTTATCAGATCTGAAGTCAGTAGGGGACTTTTCTCTTACTGGAATTTTTTTTGTTTAGGTAATTTAGTTGGTGAGTTCGGCTTACTCTTTGAGTTGTTTTCAGATTGTGGACAACTCTTGGTGGGAAACACTGCTGTCTCCCTTTGTTTTCTGGAGACTTTGGGGGTGGGGGTGGGGGGTCCCACTGCGGCTGGGACAGGCACGGCTTTAAGATTTATTTGTTGGAACGTCAGAGGTAATCCTGTCAAGAGATCTAAGGTTTTTACACATTTGAAAGGTCTTCCACTCGAACTTTAATTTGAAAGTAGGAGGGGTCGCTATTTTAATTGACAAAAGGTTACAGTTTTCGTCCACTAACGTTATCGCTGATGCGAACGGTAGATATATTATAGTTGCTGGTACTCTAATGCAAAGACAGGTATTGTATACGCTCCTAACTTAGATGAATTTTTTATTTATTTAATTAATTTAATTTATTTTTATTAATTATTTATTTTATTTTATTTAGTTATTAATTTAAAAAAAAAAAAAAAAATTATAAATGGAATCCCTTTATTGTATACTTTATGGAGTTACAGACACTTCCACTTAAATTTTTGTGCCTGTTCTTGGGTTTTATAATATTTATATAACCAGCGACAGTTATTGAGTAGCCATGATGGGGGGGTGGAGGGTTTGGGGGGGGGGTTTGGGTGGTTTCTTCTTCTCAATGAAATATTTGGGGGAAAGGGAAGGGAGGAGAGAAGAGAAAAGGTAAATGAATCACATGAAAATGAATCACATGTAAATGAATCACATGAATATGAATCACATGTAAATGAATAAATAAATGATAATTTTAAAAAAAGATAAATATATAAATAAATATAAATGTGTAAATAAATAAAAATAAATATATATATAAAAAGATAAAGATAAATATATAAATAAATATAAATGTATAAATAAATATATAAATTATATATATATATATATATATATATATATATATAAAAGATAAATAATTATAAAATATAAATAAATAAATATAAATGTATAAATAAATATAAATATAGTCATGTGACACAGTATTAATATACCGATTCTCTTATCAAGAAAATAATAATTATGTTTGTAATAATAATGATAAAAAGAATAAGAATAACAGTTACGATAATAATAATACTAATTATGATAGTAATAATAATAATGTTAATGATGATGATAATTGTAATAATTATGATAATGATAAGATAATGATAATAATAATAGATAAAGATAATAATAAAATAAATAATAAATATGTGAGATGATATCTGATACAGAAACACTGATTAAGGAAGTGGTCAGGAGCGTGTGAGCAGGCATGTGCACGGACACCTAAAGGACCCCTTTAACAAATCAGAGGCCCAGCTGTCACTCAGGGCCGCCGCCATGGAGACAGGCCCAGAGGTGCAGTGGAGGTCACCCTGGCAACAGAAGCTGTGGGAGGAGGAGGAGGAGGAGAATGGAAGGAGAGATGGAAAGAAGGAGGAGGAGGTGGCAGTGCTTTTGTATTTATTTATCCAAACAGGATAAGAGAAACATAGAGAGAGAGAGAGAGAGAGAGAGAGATGGGGAGAGAGAGGGAGAGAGATGGAGAGCAGGACAGACAGACAGACAGACAGACGGGACAGAGAGAGACATCTGAAGGTGAAATCAGTAAAAAGTCGGAGAGACATAAAGATGGAGAGATAGACTGACAGAGTGAGATGTGTGTGTGTGTGTGTGTGTGTATGTGTGAGAGAGAGATACGCACTCTGAGCCGGCAGCCATGTTGTCCACCCCCACTGGGATGACTAAGCTCATGACGCTCTGTGCTGCGAGTGTGGAGTCCTACTGAGAGCAGAGCCGAGCGATCCCAAACACTGACGCATACCAACCACTGCACGCATGGCACACATCTAAATGCATCCACACCACCTGGAACACACACACACACACACACACACACACACACACACACACACACACACAGTGAGAGAGAGAGAGAGTTAGCATCAATAACAACAGTAATAAATTCTACAGATAGGATATATTCAGCTACTAAAGTAAGACAGAACACAGTGATGTGTGTATATACTGTAAGGTACTGAGCACACACACACACACACACACACACGTCTACATCGTTATAACCCTAATGACTGAAACTCGTTATCTTCATCTTTTAAATTTACAAATTCATGTCTTCATACACACAGATACACACACACACACACACACAAACACACACACACACACAAACACACACAAACACACACAAATACAGATATACACACAGATACACACACACACAAATACACACATATATACACAGGTACACACACACATACACACACAGAGATAAGAAATGAGGTTTTTCCCCTATGCGTTCTGTACATGTTTCTATACGCTATAAATCCGATTATACATCCGATTATTAATCCGATTATAGATCCGATTACAAATACGTTTATAGATCCGATTATAAATACGTTTATAGATCCGATTATAAATACGTTTATAGATCCGATTATAGATCTGATTATAAATACGTTTATAGATCCGATTATAAATACGTTTATAAATCCGATTATAGATCTGATTATAAATACGTTTATAGATCCGATTATAGATCTGATTATAAATACGTTTATAGATCCGATTATAAATACGTTTATAGATCCGATAATAGATCTGATTATAAATACGTTTATAGATCCGATTATAGATCTGATTATAAATACGTTTATAGATCCGATTATAGATCTGATTATAAATACGTTTATAGATCCGATTATAAATACGTTTATAGATCCGATTATAGATCCGATTATAAATACGTTTATAGATCCGATTATAAATACGTTTATAGATCCGATTATAAATACGTTTATAGATCCGATTATAAATACGTTTATAGATCCGATTATAAATACGTTTATAAATCCGACTATAAATACGTTTATAGATCTGATTATAAATACGTTTATAGATCCGATTATAAATACGTTTATAGATCCGATTATAGATCTGATTATAAATACGTTTATAGATCCGATTATAGATCTGATTATAAATACGTTTATAGATCCGATTATAGATCCGATTATAAATACGTTTATAAATCCAATTATAAATACGTTTATAGATCTGATTATAAATACGTTTATAGATCCGATTATAAATACGTTTATAGATCCGATTATAGATCTGATTATAAATACGTTTATAGATCCGATTATAGATCTGATTATAAATACGTTTATAGATCTGATTATAAATACGTTTATAGATCCGATTATAGATCTGATTATAAATACGTTTATAGATCCGATTATAGATCTGATTATAAATACGTTTATAGATCCGATTATAGATCTGATTATAAATACGTTTATAGATCCGATTATAAATACGTTTATAGATCCGATTATAAATACGTTTATAGATTCGATTATAGATCTGATTATAAATACATTTATAAATCCAATTATAAATACGTTTATAGATCCGATTATAAATACGTTTATAGATCCGATTATAAATACGTTTATAGATTCGATTATAGATCTGATTATAAATACGTTTATAAATCCGATTATAAATACGTTTATAGATCTGATTATAAATACGTTTATAGATCCGATTATAAATACGTTTATAGATCCGATTATAAATACATTTATAAATCTGATTATAAATACGTTTATAGATCTGATTATAAATACGTTTATAGATCCGATTATAGATCTGATTATAAATCCGTTTATAGATCCGATTATAAATATGTTTATAAATCCAATTATAAATACGTTTATAGATCCGATTATAAATACGTTTATAGATCCGATTATAGATCTGATTATAAATGTTTATAGATCCGATTATAGATCTGATTATAAATACGTTTATAGATCCGATTATAGATCTGATTATAAATACGTTTATAGATCCGATTATAGATCTGATTATAAATACGTTTATAGATCCGATTATAAATACGTTTATAGATCCGATTATAAATACGTTTATAGATCCGATTATAGATCCGATTATAAATACGTTTATAGATCCGATTATAGATCTGATTATAAATACGTTTATAGATCCGATTATAAATACGTTTATAAATCCGATTATAAATACGTTTATAGATCTGATTATAAATACGTTTATAGATCCAATTATAAATACGTTTATAGATCCGATTATAAATACGTTTATAGATCCGATTATAAATACGTTTATAAATCCGATTATAAATACGTTTATAGATCCGATTATAAATACGTTTATAGATCTGATTATAAATACGTTTATAGATCCGATTATAAATCCGATTATAAATACGTTTATAGACCCTATTATAGATCTGATTATAAATACGTTTATAGATCCGATTATAAATACATTTATAGATCCGATTATAAATACGTTTATAAATCCGATTATAAATACGTTTATAGACCCTATTATAGATCTGATTATAAATACGTTTATAGATCCGATTATAAATACATTTATAGATCCGATTATAAATACGTTTATAAATCCGATTATAAATACGTTTATAGATCCGATTATAGATCTGATTATAAATACGTTTATAGATCCGATTATAAATACGTTTATAAATCCGACTATAAATACGTTTATAGATCCGATTATAAATCCGTTTATAAATCCGATTATAAATACCTTTATAATTCCAATTATAATTCCGTTTATTAATCCGATTATAAATACGTTTATTAATCCGATTATAAATACGTTTATAATTCCGATTATAAATCCGAATATAAATACCTTTATAAATCCGATTATAAATCCGTTTATAAATACGTTTATTAATCCGATTAGAAATACGATTATAAATATGTTTATAAATCCGATTATGAATCCGTTTATCACATCACATCACGATTCTCCAAGATGGGTTTTTAATCTATCAGTCGTTACAGGAATGTTTTGTGATTGTTTCGGGCACAAACGCTTAATTTTACTGCGGCCTTTTTTCTAAATCTGCGACCAACTTGGAGTTTTTTGTGTGTTTGTTTTCTTTTGAGGAAAACTACTCAAACTGCTGAAATCGCAGGAAATAGGTCTGCGTGCACTTCCGCAGTGATGTTTGTTGGTAAACGAGACCTTTTAGCTGTACTCGTGTTCGCCGCACGTGAACCGAAGAGGGCTTCGGGTGAGCGTCACGTTTTGATGATGTCACATGATGCGTCTCGGCCCGGATCTGAGGTCATTTTGAAAAATATTCGAATATTGCGATCCTGTCTGCCCTCTTCCTCATACGCAAGCTCACACACACACACGACTGGCTAGTGTCGCTGTGACTCAATAACGGCTTACACACATGCAGAAATATTCATTTAGACACACACACACACACACACACACACACACACACACACACACAATGGAAAGACCGCATAAACCGAGTGCCATCTTTCCAGTGCAGTAACACATTCACACCACATTGAGGAGCTGCTACACACACACACACACACACACACACACACACACACACACACACACACCATGAATGAAAAGAAAGGAAAACACAACATGGAGGCTGTCTCTTCTCCTCCCTCCCTCTTTTCTCCTCCTCTCTCTGGTTTTTCAGAGCGAGTAAGTATCCTCAATAAGACACACACCCTCTCTCTCTCTCTCACACACACACACACACACACACACACACACACACACACACACACACACGACTGGCGTGGCTGAAGGAGAGAAACACACGGAAAGACGCAGACAGACAGAGAGAGAGAAAGAGAGAGACACACACACACACACAGAAAGAGAGCCAGAGAGAGAGTGAGAGAGAGAGGGAAAGACAGAGAGAGAGACAGAGAGAGACACACACAGAGAGAGACAGAGAGAGGAGGTAAGAAAGAGAGAGAGAGTTAATAATAAAACAGGGCTGTGCATTAGATGGAGGGCGGAGAAAACCCTCTGTGCTGTAAAGGAGGCGGGATTAACATGATGATTGACAGCCAGGGAAAACCCTTTTTGACCAATCAGATGGCCAATCATCCGATGACTCCATCATCTAATCTTACATTACATTTAAACCTGTCTGTCTGCTCGACTGTAAACCTGTCTGTCTGCTCGACTGTAAACCTGTCTGTCTGCTCCACCGTAGACCTGTCTGTCAGCTCGACCGTAAACCCGTCTGTCTGCACGACCGTAGACCCTTCTGTCTGCACGACCGTAGACCCGTCTGAATGCACGACCGTAGACCCGTCTGAATGCACGACCGTAGACCTGTCTGCTTGCTCGACTGTAAATCTGTCTGTCTGCTCGACTGTAGACCCGTCTGCATATCTACCTGTCTGTCAGTCTTTAGAGATGTCTGTAAACAGTCTGTCCTTCTTTCATCTTTTAATCTGTCCATCTAGCCACATGTCTCTCTTTCTCTCTTTGTCCACCTGTCTGTCTGTCTGTCTGTCTTACTTGGTTGGTATTACTGTGTTATTCATTCATCATCATGTGAGAGTTCAGGGTTGAATGAGATACTCTGCTCCTGCAATAGGAACAGATAAATCTCTCTTTCTCTCTCTCTCTCTCTCACACACACACACACACACACACACACAGAGAGTAAAGAGAGAGACTGCGAGCAAGACAGAGAGAGAGAGATAGAGAAAGACAGAGAAAGAGAGTAAAGAGAGAGTAGAGTGAGAGAGACAGAGAGAGAGAGAGAGAGATAGAGAGGGAGAGAGAGGGAGAGAGAGAGAGAGAGATAGACAGCGAGAGAGAGAGGGAGAGAGAGAGAGATAGAGAGGGAGAGAGAGGGAGAGAGAGAGATAGACAGCGAGAGAGAGAGGGAGAGAGAGGGGGAGAGAGAGGGAGAGAGAGAGGGAGAGAGAGAGAGAGAGGGAGAGAGAGGGAGAGAGATAGACAGCGAGAGAGAGAGAGGGAGGAGTAGTAGTAGAGAAGAGAGTGTGTGAGAAGTTTCCTCTGGAATTAAAGTGTCGTTGATTTTTCCAGCTGTGTCCACAAACACACACACACTCACACACACACTCACACACACACTCACACACACACTCACACACACACTCACTCACACACACACTCACACACACACTCACACACACTCACACACACTCACACACACTCACACACACTCACACACACTCACACACAGAGAACCCTCTTCTCCACTTGCTGGTGTCACAGCTCAAGAATGTGTGCGCACGCACGCACGCACGCACGCACGCACGCACGCACACGCGCACACACACGCGCATGCGTGTGTTCCAGACGTTACTGATGGAGGAGAAATAAAGAGGTAGTGTAAAGCACTAGCTGCCTAAACTTGACACCTTGGTCCCTCCCACTTTTATTGAATAAGGACACAGCCCAAACACACACACACACACACACACACACACACACACACACACACACACACACACACACACACACACAGAGAAAGGAAAAGGGAGGGAGGTTGGTGGAGAGATGCAGTGCCAGAAGACACAGAGGGAGAGAAGAAGACGGCATTTAAACAGGCGCGCGTACACAAGGGGGGGGGAGCAAGAGGTGTCAACAAGAGCCACTCCAATGTTCCTCTATTCAGGGAAACCCAGTAGTCTCTCTCCCTCCCTCCCTCCCTCCCTCCCTCCCTCCCTCACTCCCTCCCCCCCTCCCTCCTCTTACATCACAGCAATTAAGCAACGATTACAAATTTTTATTTATTACAGATGGAGTCATACTTTTTATCCATTTATAGTTACATTTCATGTTAAAACAGTTCCTGATGTCACTTACACTACAGCAGCTATAAACAGTGGTTCCCTCAGCAGCTTCTCTCCTCTCTCTCTCCCCTCTTTATTCTCTCTCTCCTCTCTCTCTCCCCTCTTTATTCTCTCTCTCCTCTCTCTCTCCCCTCTTTATTCTCTCTCTCCTCTCTCTCTCCCCTCTTTATTCTCTCTCTCCTCTCTCTCTCCCCTCTTTATTCTCTCTCTCCTCTCTCTCTCCCCTCTTTATTCTCTCTCTCCTCTCTCTCTCCCCTCTTTATTCTCTCTCTCCTCTCTCTCTCCCCTCTTTATTCTCTCTCTCCTCTCTTTATTCTCTCTCTCCTCTCTCTCTCCCCTCTTTATTCTCTCTCTCCTCTCTCTCTCCCCTCTTTATTCTCTCTCTCCTCTCTCTCTCCCCTCTTTATTCTCTCTCTCCTCTCTTTCCTCTCTCTCTCCCCTCTTTACTCTCTCTCTCCTCTTTCCTCTCTCTCTCCCCTCTTTATTCTCTCTCTCTCCTCTCTTTACTCTCTCTCTCCTCTCTTTCCTCTCTCTCTCCCCTCTTTATTCTCTCTCTCTCCTCTCTTTACTCTCTCTCTCCTCTCTTTCCTCTCTCTCTCCCCTCTTTATTCTCTCCTCTCTTTCCTCTCCCTCTCCCCTCTTTATTCTCTCTCCCCTCTTTACTCTCTCTCTCCTCTCTTTATTCTCTCTCCCCTCTTTACTCTCTCTCTCCTCTCTTTATTCTCTCTCCTCTCTTTATTCTCTCTCCTCTCTCCTCTCTCTCTCTCTCCTCTCTTTATTCTCTCTCCCCTCTTTACTCTCTCTCTCCTCTCTTTATTCTCTCTCCTCTCTTTCCTCTCATTATTCTCTCTCTCCCCTCTTTACTCTCTCTCTTTCCTCTCTTTACTCTCTCTCGTTACTCTCTCTCTCTTTACTCTCTCTCTCCTCTCTTTACTCTCTCCTCTCCTCTCTTTACTCTCTCCTCTCTTTATTCTCTCTCCTCTCTTTACTCTCTCTCCTCTCTTTACTCTCTCCTCTCCTCTCTTTACTCTCTCCTCTCCTCTCTTTATTCTCTCCTCTCTTTCTCTCTCCTCTCTTTACTCTCTCCTCTCCTGTCTTTATTCTCTCTCCTCTCTTTATTCTCTCTCCTCTCCTCTCTCTTTATTCTCTCTCTCCTCTCTTTATTCTCTCTCCTCTCTTTATTCTCTCTCCTCTCTTTATTCTCTCTCCTCTCCTCTCTCTTTATTCTCTCTCCTCTCTTTATTCTCTCCTCTCTTTATTCTCTCTCCTCTCCTCTCTTTATTCTCTCTCTCCTCTCTTTATTCTCTCTCCTCTCTTTATTCTCTCTCTATTCTCTCTCCTCTCTTTATTCTCTCTCCTCTCTTTATTCTCTCCTCTCTTTATTCTCTCTCCTCTCCTCTCTTTATTCTCTCTCTCCTCTCTCTTTATTCTCTCTCCTCTCCTCTCTTTATTCTCTCTCTCCTCTCTCTTTATTCTCTCTCCTCTCTCTTTATTCTCTCTCTCCTCTCTCTTTATTCTCTCTCTCCTCTCTTTATTCTCTCTCCTCTCCTCTCTCTTTATTCTCTCTCTCCTCTCTCTTTATTCTCTCTCCTCTCTTTATTCTCTCTCCTCTCTTTATTCTCTCTCCTCTCCTTACTCTCTCTCTCCTCTCTTTCCTCTCTTTCCTCTCTTTACTCTCTCTCCTCTCTCTCTCTTTACTCTCTCTCTCGTTACTCTCTCTCTCCTCTCGTTCCTCTCTTTACTCTCTCTCCTCTCTATCTCTTTACTCTCTCTCCTCTCTATCTCTTTACTCTCTCTCCTCTCTATCTCTTTACTCTCTCTCCTCTTTCTCTCTCTCTCCTCTCTCTTTACTCTCTCTCTCTTTACTCTCTCTCCTCTCGTTCCTCTCTTTACTCTCTCTCCTCTCTATCTCTTTACTCTCTCTCCTCTTTCTCCCTCTCTCCTCTCTCTTTACTCTCTCTCTCCTCTCGTTCCTCTCTTTACTCTCTCTTTCCTATCTCGTCTCTTTACTCTCTCTTTCCTATCTCCTCTCTTTACTCTCTATCCTCTCTTTCCTCTCTCCTCTCCTCTCTTTACTCTCTCTCTCTCTCTCCTCTCTTTATTCTCTCTCCTCTCTTTCCTCTCTCTCCTCTCTTTCCTCTCTCTCTCCTCTTTTTACTCTCTCTCTCCTCTCTCTTTACTCTCTCTCCTCTTTCTCTCTCTCTCCTCTCTCTTTACTCTCTCTCTCTCCTCTCTCTTTACTCTCTCTCTCTCCTCTCTCTTTACTCTCTCTCTCGTTACTCTCTCTCTTTACTCTCCCTCTCCTCTCTTTCCTCGCTCTCAAGTCTCTTTACTCTCTCTCTTTTCTTTCACTCTTTACTCTTTTCACTCTCCAAGAAAACAAGAGAAAAGAACAGCAGGACATGATGATGTGTGATACACCTCTCACGCAACACCCCGAACACTCGGTCTCACTCCTCACGCAACACCCCGAACACTCGGTCTCACTCCTCACGCAACACCCCGAACACTCGTCTCACTCCTCACGCAACACCCCGAACACTCGTCTTACTCCTCACGCAACACCCCGAACACTCGTCTTACTCCTCACGCAACACCCCGAACACTCGGTCTCACTCCTCATGCAACACCCCGAACACTCGTCTCACTCCTCATGCAACACCCCGAACACTCGTCTCACTCCTCATGCAACACCCCGAACACTCGGTCTCACTCCTCACGCAACACCCCGAACACTCGGTCTCACTCCTCACGCAACACCCCGAACACTCGGTCTCACTCCTCGCGCAACACCCCGAACACTCGGTCTCACTCCTCATGCAACACCCCGAACACTCGTCTCACTCCTCACGCAACACCCCGAACACTCGGTCTCACTCCTCACGCAACACCCCGAACACTCGTCTCACTCCTCACGCAACACCCCGAACACTCGGTCTCACTCCTCATGCAACACCCCGAACACTCGTCTCACTCCTCACGCAACACCCCGAACACTCGGTCTCACTCCTCACGCAACACCCCGAACACTCGGTCTCACTCCTCGCGCAACACCCCGAACACTCGGTCTCACTCCTCATGCAACACCCCGAACACTCGGTCTCACTCCTCATGCAACACCCCGAACACTCGTCTTACTCCTCACGCAACACCCCGAACACTCGGGAAAGTTGATTCAGGGAATAAAACAGTACACAGATCTCTGTTAATGAGAAAGCGTGTGTTAACCCTGTAAGGTGGGAGGTGTGTTTACCTTGTTGTCATGTCGGTGTGTGTGTGTGTGTGTGTGTGTGTGTGTGTGTGTGTGTGTGTAGTGAGATCAGAGGTGAGTCACCTGAGACATGAAGAGTCGATGCCACCTGCTGTACTAACACACACTACATCTCTCTGTCTCTGAGGAAGGAGGTACGCATCTTTCTGTCAACACCACACGCACACACACACACACACACACACACACACACACACACACACACCCCAGTGCTTTAAATGAAAAGAGACTTGAAACACCAAACTCACATCCTATTGGCTAACCAAATCACATGACTTATAAAGTTAAATATACTTTCTGACCCCTGAACTTCCCCATTAGGTTTTAGCTTCTGAGAGAGAGAGATGGAGACAAGGGGATGGTGACAGACAGAGAGAAAGACAGACAGAATTATAGACAGAAAAGACAAGAAGGAAAAGAGAGAGATGGGGAGAGTGAGACAGAGACTTTAAATCAACTTTAAACACAAAAAACAAAAATGAAAGCGTTTCCTGAAAAACAGAGACAGAGAGATAGACAGTGAGAGACAGACAGACAGTGTGAGAGAGAGAGAGACAAGCAGACAGAGACAGACAGTGAGAGAGAGAGAGACACACAGACAGTGAGAGAGACACACTCAGACACAGAGAGAGACACACACAGACAGTGTGTGAGAGAGAGACACACAGACAGTGTGTGAGAGAGAGACACACAGACAATGAGAGAGAGAGACACACAGACAATGAGAGAGAGAGACACACAGACAATGAGAGAGAGA
>NC_071273.1:24233199-24265699 GCF_023375685.1 Ictalurus furcatus
TATTTTGATTTGTGATAAAAAAGAAGAAAAAGAAAAGGCAGTAAACGCGCTTGTGTGTGTGTGATCATCTTCCCTGAATCTGCCGCTGGTATTTCCAGTGATTCGTTCATTAACACTAAATTATTTGTACGTAATAACTCACTCAAAAAAAATGACGTAAAATCTCAAAACCAGCAGCTGTGTCTTCTACTGATGTAGACTATTCAAGTTTATGATCGATGGTCGCACAAACACACAAATAACTCGCTCGCATTTCCTCCTTTACGAGCACATCCGGCGCGGGTACGGCAAACCGGATTTGCAGCGTCTTCTCAGTTTTAACCTGAAACTCTGCAGTACGACGGGTTTTAAATTTCTTACCAACCGCCTGCTTTGATGTCGGTGACCTGAAGGATCAAATCATTAGCGGGATAGCTTTACCGCTGACGTATGAACTCAAAATTATTTAAATAATTGACCCGTGTATCGTGTTTAATGCGAAAACAAAACGCACGTCTGCGTACAAATTTATCCTGTGAGCTGGATTTCTGCTAGAAAAAAAATCAACAAACACGAATTAACACCTTTTCTTATTTCTACTGTATAGAAACAAATTTGCCTCAAATTTACTGTTTTTGTTTGCTTCAGAAAGTTAAAAAATTTATAATAATGATAATAATAACAACAAAACACAGCAGTGAAATGATAATAGATCGATAACCAGCACACATTTAGCGATACAAATGATTTCAGTTCTCTGTAGAATTTGATTATTTATAAACAACAACAAAAAAACAAGCTTATTAGTCTACATTACAGCCGACAGCGCTTCTTTAAAAGCGTCACATGACCTCCACGTTAACCAGCGACGCTCTAAAAAGCCGAAATTCGTGACTCTTTATATCTCCACTCGTGATTACTGAATCATTTCTTTCTTTCCAAGGCGCTGATTTGTTTATGCTTGTAAACTACTCGTAACAACACACCCGAGCTTTATTAACGCTTTATAAACATGTTATAACACAAACGTCACTGATTGCGACGCCGCTAACGACATGCGAACCATGTAAACGTTGTTATTCCATCAGTCATGTGATCAGCCTTTTTACTGTATTATAACAAGTTATGACAAAAAACAAACAGGAAAACGGATAAATATACGAGTGTGTGCTATCATGCGTGCTCTGAAGGAGTCTTATTTCCTGTTTATTCTACTGACAACTGTATGCACAGGCACGTGACAACACACACACAAACAGTCGCACACACCTGACGGAAGCACAACGCTGCATCCAGGCCTGCTTTTATTTACCTTTTAAACTTGTTTTTTTAAAACAGACGATTCTGGATTTTATTTCGAGCCGTACTAGATGACAAAGCACGAGAGAGGGCAAAGCGACGGAGGCCGCAATAAATCCCCCTATTGTTCTTTCCACAAAGTGCCGCATATTTACGGCTTTATGTAACTCGGACAGGAGGAAATCTGTCCAGGAGCGAGCCTGCAGATCAGATAAACGTCAGATTGGGTAGCAGTGAGGGTTCGGAACCAGGAACGTGAACCCGAGGAGGATTTGTATGGGAAATTTACCTCAAAGCAAACACGATTCTGACTCATTTCTTATCATTATTACTATTATTATTGTTTTTAATTCCTAATCTAATCTAAGACTCTGGTCTGATTATCATTCTGAATTTCTCCATCCCCCCATCCTGCTATACGTCAGGAAATGTGATATGCATTTAGAAGTCAAGTTAGTCTTAGGAAATAAGACAGAATACACACTTTTTCAGGTGTAAAAACAAACAAAAAAACAACAACAACAAAAAAAACATGTAAATGTCCTACACAGGAATCTTTCTCTTCCTTGCCCCTGTGACAAATATTGGTGTAAGGTGTAAGACATTTCCTTTCTAAGTAAATAAATAAATAAACAAACGCACACTCGAAATAAGGATATTAAACCCCAGGCTTTTCCAGTCCCTTCCCAAGAAATATGATGATATATTTATTTTACTTCATGAGACTCCCATAGCACATAAATACAAGTCATTTGATATGCACTGTGTTTCTACTGTGTATTATATTGCACACTACACTCTGTGTTATGTCACTGCGACTCCACCTACACTTTAATACACCTCAAATAAAAACATAGGTCACTAATAATAGAAAGTAAACAGTTTAAAACGCGTGTTTTCTAGCCTAAATCACGCTGCGGCTAATCTAATAGCGGGGTGTGGAGGGATTGAAGAAGGCATTACTAAACAGGGGATTCAAGACACCGGATCGATCCCAAATACCTCATCGCTCTCTATTTTAGTACACTACAAACAGGGTATGACATAATGCTTTCTTACGCCCTACGTAGTGCCCTACATGCGCCATTTGGGATTCCCCCCCACCTCCCTCCACATTACCAACAGCGCCTCCGCCATTTTCATAGACCAGCAGTGTAACATCAGCGACACATAAACAACGCCGTCGTGCGGTTTTTTTCTTCTTCTTCCTCCCTTTTACATTTTCTTCATCACCACAGATTATTAACCATTTTTATATATAAAAAAAGATAAAAATCGGAATACAAGTGAGTTTAACGAAATTAGCTCGAGCTGTGATTAAAAAAAAGCTTTGCTGACGACGACGACGACGGCTAGTCAGCGCTAACAAAAAAAAAAAACCGAGCGTGCTAGCTAGCGAGCTAACTGTTTTTCGGAAAGAACGTATATATATATTTATATATAGAGAGAGAGATTTCCCCCACAAAATTAGTTTCTTCATCCAAATATCGATATTATTTGACGTTTACTACTATACTAATATATATGTATTACTAGTAAAGGGTTTAAATCGGCATCCGAGGCGAAGGGAATAATACTGCTAGTTAATTAATAGCTTCATGCTAACAAGCTAACGTTACGCATTGAGGACGCGGATTGAATTACGCTCGTGCGCCGAAGAGGAAAAAAAACCCCGTTAAACTCTGCGTTTTAAAGCGGTTTATATTGTAATATTTTAGTCAGTTTGGATTTATAAAAGTCTCGTTTTTGTATTATTTTCTGTCAAGTGTGTCAGCGGTGAGGGTTTACACCGTAAACATAATGATAATGATGATGATGATAATAATAATAATAATAATAATAATCAGCAGTTTTGCGCAGTTGAAGGTGAGGGGATGGAATTGTATGTGGTGTTTAAAAAATAAAAAACACAATCTTGTTTTTATTGAATGAAATGAAATGCATTGCGACAGGGTAAAGCTAGCTAAATCATCCTGAGGATATTTTGAGGTAGATTTTCCCTCCAAGATTTGCAAATTTAAAAACAAATACACCACCACAGGAATAAGAGATATGTATACATGTCTCTTCATTATAATAATGGAGCTACACAACTACAAAAACAGGGTTAGGTTTAATATTTGTATGATTAAGATTATAATCAAGGATTTATTAAAAAGCCCTTGGCTTTAGAGTTCAGCTTGTGGACAGTTTCTAATAAAAACAGCCTGGTGAAAGGGGGGGGGGGAGCTCTGGTGTTGGAGCTCAGATGGTCCAAATTACATCTAATTTCAGGAATTAAACCTTAAACCCTGTGTGTGTAGGTTCCTACAGACAGTAAGAACTAATAACTTAATGTATGTAAAGCCTTACTCTCTAAAGCAGGATTTAAAGTGTTCCCTGCTCCAAAAACACCCATTTTATACTTTTATATTCAGTAACTTCACTTGGTGTTTCTCGCTGTTGCTTATTTTCAGTCCACATGGACTCGGTGTTGGTGTGTTTTCATGCTCCAGCTCCAACACACCCAACATTTCAACACTATCACCAATTTTTAGTTTCATATATGGGTCAGAGAGCTGGATCTGATCTGTTACAGGCACTAAACTGTGTTCAACAGATTTACTGTCTGATTTTCCTTTGTAGATTAAACCGAAATCCTTTCTCTATCTCTCTCTTTTTTCTTTTAAAATAGCACTATGTCTGTGTGTGTATGGGGTATGATGTACCATTGTAAAGGTTGTGCTATGCTACATGCTAGCAATGCTATATATATAATATTTTATATATATATAATTTTTATATATATATATATATATAAAAATACACACTACTAAATTGGTTCACAGGTATTTAGGGTTACTAAAGCATAACGTGGTAGCTGTATCTGTTGTCATTCTAAAATTTAATACAGGAGAATACACTGATTTCTAAAACCTTACAAGTATTGCTTTATTATTATTATTATTTTAACGTGAAACCCTGAAATACAAGATTTGAGAAAGAAAAGACATAAAGCTTGCAGTGTATTACTCATAAATGACTATTTCCAGGGGGGCTTACAGGACTAGCCAGCTTAGCTCTGACACCACTGGCTATCTGCCAAACCATTCTCAGCCAAAATACAACCATATGAGGAATTTATGTCACCAAAATAAACAGGATAGGGCTTTAAAGACACACAAAAATCCATCCAAACCGTGCCCATTAACCTTACACCAGCTGTATCTCCAGCACACACACACACACACACACACAGAGACACACACAGACATGTTGACTTCAGCATAGGGTCAGTTCATGTTAGCCAACAAGCTTTAGCTGTAACCTGATAAAAACAAGCCATTTGAGTGGCACACGTCCACACAGGTGCACATTTTAATCGAAATAAAACCGCATACCTGTATCTATGTCCACTGTAATAGCCTTGAATGGAGACCAGGACCAAAACAATACTCTCCACTGCGGATGTGTTGAAGAAAAGATGGTTTAAAACGCCAAAAACTGACACTGCCCGCCTTTTCGGGTCCTTTATTATTTAATCTTGTGAACCCCGACGCTTTTTAAAACTCAGAATATAGTTTTTGGTCAGTTTTTGACCCTCTTAATTTTTTCCCCCGGATCCCTTCAATCCTGTGCAAAAAATGGCGGCCTTGGCAGAACTGCCGTAACCCCGCCCCCTCTCCGAAACCACGCCCACACTAGCTAATCACGCCCTTCTCCGTCATGACGTCCTCCGCCTTCGCATTCTGAGGGGTTTCCCGGGCACAATCGCAGGGGCTACGCGGGGAAGAGGGTCCGTTCAATGGCGTTAGCAGCAGCTGCGTTACACCTTAATATCAACATCAAATAATACTGCACCATTTACAGATTTTGCACTGCGTTTGACTGTGTTTAACTCTGTTCAGACGATATACATTCCCAAAATGTAACAAGGTTGGATTTGTTAGCATGTTAAGTTGTATTGTTGTGTGTAAATATGATTTTATGCTAAAAAAAACAAAACAAAAACCAAAAACATTGGAGAGTTCCCTTACCAACTTTGCACTAACTTTATATTACTGTTTACTACTGAGATAAATCTAGTGTTTTACATAAGGACAATTACCGGACTGTGCACAAACACCCCCCCCCCCCCCCAACATACAATGCATGGGGATAACTTATAAACAAATATAAACAAACAAATAAATAATTGGCACTTTTCCAGACGTGGTAAAGTGACAAAGTAACTGATAGAGTATTGTAACAGAATGCGCAACTTTAAAATAAAATATGAAATGGAAAATATAATCACAAAAATAAGCAAAAGTGAGATATATATGTATGAGAATCAAATAAAAAATTATAAATGAAATAATTTAAAAATAATGAAATAAGACCAACATTAGTTTATCGATACCAAAACAAAGGTTGAAAATATGTTAAATATATTGAAAATGTGTTTTCAAATGCTTTTAAATAGTCCTTAATGTAATTTCCTGTTTGATGACTTATTTCAAATTAATTTCCCAACTTTCACTTCTCTCTTTCTTTTTGTCATTAAGGACTGTATCATCAATGGGGAAGATGTGTTTATGTAAAATAAATAAATAAGGAAATATCTAAAAACATTGGATAAAAAATCCTAAATTCAGAATATAAGAATGCGTAATATCCATCCTGCTTGTTTTCTATGCAAGACGTCTTGCATAGTTCTAACATCCAGGTGTTTGAAATGTCCTAAACCCCGTGTACTTCCTTTAATCTGATTTACATCTTCACTGTATGAGCTACACATATAGAGAGTAGGTCTTGTTTAAACTTAACACTCCATATAACAGGGATGTTAATTACGTTTTTTATGACTTTACAAGGAGGAGGAAGTCGAATTCCAGCCTGAACATTTCCCTTTTTTGTTCCCACTGAATGTGTGGACAAAAAGCAGTAGTTTTCCTCTGTTTGGACTGACGTGCACCTCTGTGAGACCCAAACAGGAGGAGGCTGTGTTATATAACCTGCCTTATACTAGCGCACTGTCTTTATTACTGAACTGGAGTTTAAAAAAAAAAAAAAAGAACGACCAGATCTCATTAATGCCAACATCTGGCTGAAGAAATTAAATATTTCAAATAATTAGATTGTATGTGTGTTATTTCTAGGTGGATTATGGCAGTGCTATATACTATGTAAAGCAATATTTAGCTCAGTTTTATGTCCTGATAAGAATTATTTTTTTTATTCTCGAATTAAAGCTATCATAGTAAACTCTTATGCCCTGTGGATGCACATTATTTTGATGGAAAGTCACACTGCATATTGCTCCATTAATAAATATTCTTATAGAGTAAGGTAGAATAAATGAATCTGCGTCCTCATGACTGCGCATGCGCATTACCTAAACGCGGGGGGAGGGGGGTACGCATGCGCAGTGCACCTCGGGCGGTGATGTAATGTCCAACAATGTTGAAGGTGAAAATAGCGAGACGAAGGCAGAGAAAGACATCGACTGAAGGATTTGTGAACAAAGCAGTACTGGATTTCCGACTTTTTAAAATCTAAATAAGGATTAATTTAAGCAAATTAACGTTTTCAACGACGGTTTTTTTAATCTTCGGATATTGCCGTTTGCTGGATGAACGACATAACACTGGAAACTATTTTTCCCCATTTCAACGTCGATTAAGGTTCTTTATACCTTATTTTAATATGATGAAATTTGTCTTTTCATTTAACCCCACCCGATAAAGTTTGTACCTTTAATTGATTAAAAACGTTGCCCTTGAGCAGTAATGGCCACTTTCTATTTTTTTTCTTTTTTATTGTTCTCCTTTCACGGACAACACGGTTGGCTTCGCAGTGACGTCACAAATACCCGTATGTGGGCAGGGTCGGAGCTACGAGGGGAGAGAGGCGCGCCCGGAGTGTCGACGGGGAACTGCGCATGCGCGTTGCAGATAGCGAGGTTATTTACATTCCGATAACTTTGACTCCGAAACGTGAACATGAAAACTTACATATTACGTGAAAGTTAGGTTAATATTAATACCCCCCCGCCCCCCCAAAAGGATTTGTTTAAACGGGATATTTCAAAGTTAAAATTACGCTAACCGCTACAATGGCTTCACAAGCTCCACTACGGCTCTGTGGTTGCTATGTGAACGACTTCTCAGCTGTCCAATCAGCGAACGGCTTGCGAAGCTTTCCAGCCAATCCGAGCGCGAGAGGAATGTGGTTGGGGAAGGAGAACAGCGCATAGACGGGACGCCATTAAAAATTCCGCCGTTTGCACTATTAAAAACGCGCCACGTTTTATTAAAGATATTAGAGGGTTTAAATAAAGTATTTAAGTGAACTTGATAATATAAGCTCACTTTTTTTTGCACATAAAGCGTTTAAATATCGGGGATTTTTAAATCTGTGCCAGTTAAGCTCTGTGGGTGTGGCCTGCTTTTTTTATCCTAGAAAATGGCCGCCGTTGAGTATGTTTCGGAGTGATGAACTATTCTAATCTTAAATCCTTCCTGTGTTTACTGTTTGTTTACAACTCGTTTATTTTTGGCTTTATTTATGATGAAGGCTAAAAAGGAAATCCGTGTGCCGGAAGTAGTGTGACGTCGCAGTGTGTTTGCGCACGCCAACGATTTTTAACCGTTGAGCGTGCGCGCGCTTATCTGTTCTGTATTCTAGAAAACACACCCGGAAGTACGACCAACCAATCAGAAGACAGAACCGAATTCTTTACCTTCCTGTGTGGAAATGTAAAGCAAAGGAGCTCAGAAGTTTTCTTTTCTTTGTTTCTTTCTTTCTTTTTCTTTCTTTCTTTTATTTTTTAATTTGTTGTATAAACAGTAAACTTAGATATTAGGCTTGTAAATGTGTACTAAAATAAGATTTTTTGTTTTATAGTATGTTAAACTGTAAATTTGCATCATTGTGCATATTAATGTTATTTTAAAATGAGTTTAGTTAAGATTACAGCAGATTCAGGTTGAGTTTATTTACATTCTGAACATTAGATTAGAAATTACTTTAGAATTACTTAGAAATAACTTTGTGTTTTTAAAAAACAAAAAACAAACAAACATTAATGCAACATTTAAACCTGTTTAATTCAATTGACCAGTCTGAGGTCTTTAATAATAGATAATAAAGTCGCCTTTTTTTGTTGCCGAGTGAAAACATGTTTATTTATGTACGTGTCATTGATGTAAAGCCTCTTCTTACAGTTTGTACTGAGTTCACATTTCACGCCTGATTTGGGTAAAAGTCAGAAGGAAACATTTAGTAGGAGGGAATTTCCTGTTTTGGTTTTAAATCAGAGTTTTGAAACTTGCTGCTGTCGTTTCTCGCCCTCTTCTTACATAAACACCTTTTCACTCATTCAACCGCCAACAAAACAATTAAAACACAAACCAATTCCATTGTCTGCGTTTTATTTATTTTTTTATAGTGAGGTGTATAATTTCTATTCTGAAATATTATTTTTTATTTATTTCCTGTGTTAAATATTGAAATGTGTGGAGGTTTTTGTTTTTAAAATCTTATGTTCTCTGAGAAAGGGACAAAACTGAGGTTTTATAGTACAAACGCTTGTCAGTTGAGAGAGTCATGTCTTTTCTACTTAATTAAACGCAACACAACCATCCATAATGAGCTACTCTTCTACCTTTGGCTGTATGTCTGGGGTTAAAACTATACCCGTTTCTTTATTTAATTGTTTAGACAAACACATTTCCCTGATTGCCTTAAATAGTTTGTAATTATGTGAGGGAAATTATTCATTTTTCTTTTGTAATAGTATTGTTCTTGTTCTGTTTCATTCTCATCTGAGGATAACGCCTAAGAAGGCCATGTCATGTCACTGAGATCAGTACAGAATGTTTATCTGCTTACAGAGACACAAACATGTTCTTCTGTTCAATGTTCATCTAAACATCTTCCAAGATCCTAAAACAAAGCCTGTTTGAACTGCCTCAAACCGCTTCTTATCGGTACACAGGAGTGTGTCATGCTCTGTGTTTCATATATATAGTAGTGGTTTAGTACAAGGGCTTCAGAGCTCTCATTATTCTATCCTGCTTTATTCTATCCTGTGTTAACCATCTTTCTGTAATAAACCTTTTTACCTTCAGAGGACGAGTCTGTGAGTGTTGTCTAATTTTCCCGACAATTTGGCGTCTCCTGGCTGGACTGCACGAGTCCTTCAGCTTTTCTGGACAACAAGCAAACCGGAGGACGCTCGTGGAAAAGTTTTCACCCTGAAGTCCGTGTTAGCACGCAGGCGGTTTGCCCTTTGTTGTGTAAAGTGAAAGACTGATGCAGCCTTACCACTGACCGGTAGGAATCATCAAGAATTTAGAATGAGAATTTTATGAAGTCAATGTGTATTGCTGTCTCTATGGAAGGGAACATCCAGGAACTTCGCCTCTGCGACGGCAGAGATATTGGTGTTTCTTAGATCACAGCTTCAAAACTAAGATATATACCGACGGGTGTGTATATGTGTGTGTGTATATATATATATATATATATATATATATATATATATATATATATATATATATATATATATATATATATATATATAATATATGTATATATATATATATATATATATATATATGTATATTAATATTAGAGAGAGAGATAATACCGGTAAAAATATTTGCTTATGGGAAGAGTCCGTTTCGAGCAATAAATAAGCAGAGTACTTGTTAAGGAGCGCAGTATTTTTGTGGCGGGTTATTATGAAGTGGCATGCCTCATTCCATCATATCAGCGGTACATGATATATTTGGCAAATTTAATGCACAAGTAAATTTTACTGAGATTAAAAAAATAATAATAATAAAAAAATAAATTATTAAGAAAAAAGAAGGGAAGAGAAAACGGTAAGTCCTACCAAATTGCTGTATGTGGACTCTCCCTCACAGGTAAACTCTTTTACATTCTTAAGGTTTGCTCTATTGAACCTAGAAGTTATATGATTAATTTTTCTGTCTGTGCATGAGAATGCATATTCACTTGATTTTTATAGCATGTTAAATTGATTAAAACTTTAAAATGAAAGTTATAGAAGGTGTAAAAAAGAGAAAAAACACATATGGGAAAAACATGTAGCAAAGCACATCCTGAGACACATGCTATGGTATGTACAGGGTGCTCATATGTTGGTCCTAATATCACGTTTATGCGTGTGAATTATGGGGAAGGATGTTTGAACCAGTATGATGTATGGGTTAAAGAATGTGCTTTCCTGGAAAAAGGTAGTTTTAGTCTCAGACAGTTAGAACAACAGAAATTTAATTTGGAAGCAAAGAAGAGAGATATTCCTAAAATAATTTTTAAAAAAGCACAGTTTTTGGCAGACTGGAGGGCATTTGCTGAAGGGCAGAGTGAGGCACATAAAAGAGAGAAAAAATGGCAGGCAGGGCCCTCATCTGTTTCGCAGTGTGCTAAATTGCAGAAAGCCGATCCCGACCCGGACTCCGCCCCACCACGACACCCACAGCCAGGAAGGAGGGAGGAACCTGCAGTTTGAGAGGCACCTCTTCACGATGAAGCGGCCCAGCCTACACCACTCTATCCGAACCTGTCAGAACTGATCCACCAACCCCCACCGAACTATGCTCCAGCCGTCCTAACTTCACGGGTGGCGTTACACACGAGATCCCAAGTGAATGGACCAACAGCATTGCTGCCTGAGGGCTTCAGACCAACAAAATCAGACAGAGAAGGGACAGTGCACGCCGTGGTAAATGCCCCAATGCTGGAGGTGGCCAGAGAAGGAGGCCCTATGCTAGTTCACATACCCTGGACATTGGAAGACATCAGGAGCAGCATGACGCATTTGCCGGTGCTCCACGAAGTAGGACGACGAAAGTTTGGGGATGAACTTCTGATATTCTTCAGAGAATTCAGACCCACCACTCATAAACTACAACGACTGCTCATGGCGAAACTTGGCCTGGACTGAGTCAAGGTTTCACCTGAATTCCCAGAGAACGATGTCCACCTGATCAACCCACAGTGGGATGATGGAGTCAACACAAGGTACAGAGCACAAATCACGGCGTTCCAGCAGAGGCTGACGAACACCTTTCCTGTGCACCTGGACGTGACAAAAATAGCAAAGTGCAAGCAGCAAGATTCAGAGACTGTATCCCAGTATCTATCTCGTCCCACTGAAGTCCATGATGCAAATTAAGACCAGTAGCACTGGCAGACGGACAAGCAGCCGAAGACACGGCGTGGGTAGCACATCTCAGAAACAGCTTCAGGAATGGTATGAAACCAGAGATCGTTGCTCTCGTAAAACGTCAACGCATTACCTGGGATACTGGAAATATGACTCAGGTAGAATGATATGCAATCCATGCAGAGAAGCTCCTACGAGAGGCAAAGGAAAGAAAGATGGAGAGGAGAGAAAGACCAAAAGGACGCGGATGAGGAAGGCCAGGTAGCAACCCCCACAGATACAACTTTACATCTTTTATCTGTGGAAAAGTTGGACATTTTGCAAGAGACTGTCCAGAGCAGAAGCCGACTGATGGGTGGAGCTAAGGGAAGGGTGAGGCACCTGGGAACAGAGTTTGGGTGTCTGATGTCACCTCTTATCAGTTAGCTCACAAAGAACAGGAATATATGCACACACCCACATCCAACATTAGTCAGACTGACAATTCACAAATGTCTGACCCAGTCATGACCCTTAACCTTTTTAAAGTATCATGCCTCTCCTTTTACACAATTACCATGCATATCTCTTGTAATTAATGGACAAAGTATCACATTTTTTTGTAGATTCAGGAGCAACGTATTCAGTAATAAAACACTGCGAATTAAAAGAATCCCCGAAAACGAGTTCACGGTCACTGCACTCCATGGGCGTGACGGGACATTCAGTATTAGACCTAATTCAGTCTTCATGTCCAGTCAATCTACTGGGCAGGGACGTAATGTGTGTTTTACACTTAAATTTGATTTCCTCACCTCAGGGAGTAACAATAACTGATGACTCATCTTTGGGAACTCCATTTGTTAGAGAAACGGAGCTCTGTGTTTATCAGTGGTCCATGCATAACGAGCCTAGAGCCTGTGCTCGTTTGTTGACTTTGGCACATGATAAGATGAAGGACAACTGTGTTGATTTTATGCTGTCCTCTGTCCTCCATTGCACAGCGCAAGTGCATGAAGGAAGAGGGTTTAATTTTGAGAAAGAATGGTTTATGGTTATCCCAGAAAGTGAAGAGCTGTACCGATATTGGTGTGACAAATTTTGTGCATGTTCAGTCAAATTGAGTGACACTCAGTTGCGTGCATTTTTCGTCCCAGAATCCGCGCCCCATGTCCCATTAGCCAAAATAAAGAACAAACAGTAGAAAGACATGGGACCGTGGGTCAGATTATGTGAGAGTGGGGAAAATTACAGATTTGGAACATGAACCCACCTCCAACATATGGTACAGCCCGACGCTGGGAGTTTATAAAAAAATTCTTTCTGGAAATGTGCAAGGTTAACCGGGATGTTATTTGTCATGACGAGGGAATGTTTCTGAACCTTGGGACAAGCCCCACACCCCTAGAGACACAATTGAAGAAGGTGCCTCTCAGGCTGTGGGCCCAAGGGAAACATGACGTAGGCCTGATTAGAAGTGCACCACCAGTCGTGATCACGCCCAAATCTGACTTTAGGCCCAGACAATCTCAATACCCTCTTAAATCAGAAGCTATTGAGGGGATTGGACCAGATTTCAATTCATTATTGAAGGTAGGGGTCATTGTTTCCTGTCCTGATTCGTCAGTGCGCACCCCAATATTTCCAGTGAGAGAAGCAAAAAAAAAAAAAACCCTACAACCTGACGAATGGAGATTTGTAGAAGATTCGTAAGTGGTTAATGCAGCAGTCAAACAGAGAGCTCCAGACGTGCCAAATTCTTACACTATATTAAACCAGGTTCCAGCAAATAGCGAATGGTTTTCAGTCGTAGATTTAGCTAATGCGTTTTTTCAGTATACCTCTTGATAAAGACGGTTTCGGTTTGCATTCATGTTTGACGGACGTCCTTACACTTTCTCTCACTTGTGTTGGGGATGTTGAGAGTCACTAACGATATACAACCAAATGCTAAAGGACAGCATAGCACCTCTACCACTTTCTCCAGGGCACAGTGTGAAACTGACACCATTAATTTGTTGCAGCATCTTGCTAAGGAAGGGCACAAAGCCAGTCTCTCCAAATTACAGTATGTACAACAAGAAGTGAGAGTCTTGGGTCATGACATTTCTGCAAAGGGAAAGAAACTCTCCGCTGAAAGAGTATCTGCAATCCAGAAGATTCCCAAGCCTCTGACGAAGAAACAAGTTCTCTCTATCCTATGTATGTGTTCGTATCGCAGAATTTTCATTCTAAACTATACCATTCTAGAAGCACCGCTCAGAGAGATGGCATGTGCGACAGGTTGGACAGCTCGTTCTCAGGTAAGTTGGATCCGAGTCGCTGCAGAGTTTCCCCCGTGTGTACGTGCAGTAGCAGCAGCTGAGAAAGCTGTGGTGGCATCCAGAGACCTGGTAGGTTACTCAGAATTGATCCTCTTGGTTCAACATGAGGTGTTGTTACTCTTACTTGAACAGAAAACCTCACACCTGTCCACCCAATGGTGGCTGCACCATAACACTGTACTATTAGACATGCCGAATGTCACCATAAAACGATGTACTGTCCTTAACCCTGCTACTCTTCTTCCAACAGAGGGAGACGGGGAACCACATGACTGTGTCGTACTGACTAATGAACTCTGCTCCCCTAGAGTCGACCTGAAAGATGTTCCATTGGAAACTCAGATCTGATCCTCTTTGTGGACGGGTCAGCATCACGTGACCCAGAGACAGGTAAAAATCGAGTGGGCTATGCAGTAGTGACCGCACACGAGACGGTCTGTCAGGAAGTCTCCCTCAAACCTTTCAGCACAACCAGCTGAACTGTACGCCCTCATAGAGGCATGAAGACATGCTGAGGGACAGTCAGTAAATATCTACACAGACAGTAGATACGCCTTTGAGGTAGTACATGATTTGGGGACAATTTGGAAACTCAGAGGACGAGTCTGCGAGTGTTGTCTAATTTCCACGACAATTAACAGTCCTAATGGGTTCCGTTATTAATTATTAATGTTTATTCTGTTTAGGTGATGTTTTGCTTTTTTATATATTGATTATCAGATGACCTTCAGTCATTTCTCCTAACTCACTAAAACACTACACAGATGTAATAAAGACAATTAAAACGAGACTAGAGAATACATCTTGTACATTTATTTACTTGTTTGTTTGTTTATTATGTTTATTTATGTATGTAAATTGTTCCTTCTCTATCTGATTTAATAAAACATTAAAACCGTCAGCGTCATTTATTTCCTGAATCTTTACAACCTTTCACACGTTTAAACTCCAAATTCCTCATGCTGACTGTAAAAACACTGATTAAAGCTTGTTTTGTAGTCTATTATACGTAAATAAAAAGATATGAATCTTCTCAACGTTGCGGTCTCGCAGCTCCAGGGTTCCCGGTTCAATCCTGAGCTCTGGGTGTTACTGTCTGTTTGGTGTTTCACGCGTTCCACCCCTGTCTATGTGGGTTTCCTCCCGGTTCTCCGGTTTCCTTCCACTGTCCAAAAAGATAAATTGTGTGCGTACACAGTGCAGTGTATACTAAGGATCCATGTCTTACTGAAGATGAAAGAATGAATGAAACGAAACTCCTAAAATCTGATTTTTAACAGAAAAGACTCGAATGTACTTGGTGTTGGATTGGCTCAAACAACGTAATATAAATAAGTACATATGCCTCACACCTCCAGGGTTGGGGGTTCGATTCCCACCGCTGTCCTGTGTGTCTGTGTGTGTGTGGAGTTTGCATATTCTCTCAGTGCTTGGGGGGGGGGGGGGGTTTCCTCCCCAGTACAAAGACATGCACGGTAGACTGATTGTCATGTCCAAAGTGTCCGTAGTGTATGAATGGGTGTGTGAACGTGTGTGTGATTGTGCCCTGAGATGGATTGGTACCCTGTCCAGGTTCTCCCCTGCTGTGTGGGGATAGGGTCCAGGTTCCCTGTGACCCAGTAGGATAAGCAGTATAGAAAATGAATGGATAGAAGGATGGATAATGAAATCACATTTTCCCAAACAACAAAACGTTAACAAACCATGGTTTTACCATAACAGTGACAAAGCGAAATAAAAATTGTTTAAAAAAAAAAAAAAGATTATTAAATGTGTTCAACGTTTATAAATTGATATTCATTTGAGAGAAAAAATTATAAGTAAACTTTGTCGCCCTCTAGTGGACAGCGTGATATTACACCAAGCAAATGCGTAACCAATCACAGTCCGTGTTATTAGCATGTCCGTAAAAATAGTTTTTAAACTAATCTTGTGGATTTTATCGCTTATAAACTTGTTATAGAAGATATATAGACACACATCACGTAAATAAAGAAGAACAGAAGCTTTGAACAAATCATTTCAGGAAGCTTCGCGCCACTGCGGGACGTGTAGTGCGCATGCGCCGGGCTTCGCACATGCGCACTGCGTATGACTCTGAACAGCGGGCGAAGGAGAAAGGTGACATTTTGTTGACGGGCCGCTTTCTGTGTTTCTGTTAAAATGTCGGCTCTGTGGGGGACAGGGAGAGTTCTCAGAGCAGGAGCGCAGCTGTGTAGACGCGGACCTCGGCTCAGTGTCATCCGGAAGTAAGTGTAAAAGTGGAAGTTTATACGAGGCTAGGCTAACTATGCTAACAGACTCAGAGTCACATTCTGCATTACAGCTGAGTTTAAGATCTAAATATCAGCGAACTAGAGAAAGATAAACAATATGAGATATTAATGCATGCAAGTGCACAGTTCAGAACGTGTCAAGTGTATGTCTGTGCAGGTTTAGGTGATTTAATTCAACAATAACACTCATAATGCCATATAATAAGAATAAACAGTGTGTGTGTGTGTGTGTGTGTGTGTGTTATAGGAAACTAATCAACGCCAGGGTGGTGTGATGAAGCAAGAGTTGATTATTTTCCTCTAACAGCACGTCCCCAAGTGTTTTATTCCTCTTACACCACAGCGATCCCAAATATCCAACGCTGTCGTTTTTATCCGTTTATAGTTACATTTAATATTAAGTCCTGTCAGAAAACTTAAAGTGACTTTAAACCCTTGTGCATCCATTAAAAAAAAAAAAAAAAAATTGTCCAGAAACTGTCATTTGGACTTGGACATTCATTCATTTTCAGAATTGTAACCCTTTCGATGCTGGTTTGTTTACATCACGTGACAGGTGTTTGTTTTAACGCAAAAAATTAGAATGAGTCATTATTATCCCTGTACTGAATGCTAAGCAGATGATATTTTCCTTTATCAGGTCCATTAAGGACAAAAATGTCCATGTCAAAAAAAAAAAAATGATGTATTCATATTTATTTCCACTTTCACTGACCGGGATTTCTTTTTCCCACCAGCGTAAAGTTCTGATCATAATTCATCATTATTACTAAACATTCGTTCATTCTCACCAGTTTAACTCTTACACGCCGCTTTCTGTACACGATGCAAAAATCTTCAAAGCTCGGGACCCGTCTTTCACTCGTGTACACGCGGTGGGACTTGTGACTTCCAGTACGATATCATTTCTTTCTTTCAAACTGTACTCACACACACACACACACACACACACACACAGAGTCATATCTGCGTCATGTATTCAGTCGGTCTGCGGCGCTCTGTAAAACAGCAGAATCAGCATAAAGAGAAGTGTGGATTTTCCTCAGAGACTAAACCTGAGATAATCACACACACCTCACACACACACCTCACACACACACCTCACACACACCTCACACACACCTCACAGACACCTCACAGACAGCTCACAGACTGTTTTACACTTAAACATCACGGGGATTAAATATTGCAGTTTGAGTGCGGACGTTTCTGATTTATGAACGCAAATGAGAGTGAAATATTACGATTGGAATAACACACACACCTTTCGCAAGAGTGTGTGGTGTTGGCGTTAACACAGACCAAACGATGGTAGATGGAAACGGTACGGTCCACGAGGACGGACAGGGGTTGAAGTTTTACCTTCTTCCAGGAGTGTTGTGTAGACGGTTTAAGATGGGGTTACACGGCGCGTGCGCTGTACGAGTCCCTGTGAACGAGCTGTTGCTATGGAAACGATAAGGTATCAGAACGAGCGCGTTAATGTAAACCTGCGCTGCCGTCAGAGACGCTGTTCTAGAGAATTAATCAACACCACCTGACACCGTACAGCATCATCATCTGTGTGTGTGTGTGTGTGTGTGTGTGTGTGTCAGGGCAGGTGGAGGTCCACACATCGTGGCTCAGTACCGTCAGCCTCCTCAGATCACTAAACACCAGAAATTCCGCTCCGAGCTGCTCAGCGGCTTCATGTGGTTCTGGATCATGTGGCACTTCTGGCACGACTCCGACGCCGTATTCGTGAGTCTCTCTCTCTCTCACACACACTCACACTTACACACACACACACACACACACACTCTCACTCTCTCTCACACTCTCACTCACACACAGACTCTCTCACACACACTCACTCACACTTACACACACACTCTCTCACTCTCTCTCACACACACTCTCTCACACTCTCACTCACACACACTCACTCACACTTACACACACACTCTCTCACACACACTCTCTCACACACACTCACACACACACTCTCTCACACTCTCACTCACACACACTCACTCACACACTCACTCACACACACTCTCTCTCACACACACACACACACACTCACACTTACATACACACACTCTCTCACTCACTCACACACACATACTCACTCTCACACACACTACACTTACACACACACTCTCTCGCGTGCTCTCTCTCTCTCACACACACTCCCACAGTACAAAGAATAAGGTGTGTGTTCCTCCCTCAGGGTCATTTTCCGTGGCCAAACACAGACACCTGGACCAACGAGGAGTTGGGAATTCCTCCTGATGACGAGTGACATCATCATCATCATCGGATACACCAGTGAGTGTGTGTGTGTGTGTGTGAAAGTTGTATACAGCGCTGTAGATGAGTCTAAACATTTTCTCTCTTTTCTTCCTGTTTATTTTCTCTCCAGGTGCTGAGCGGAGTGTGAGAGAGAGTGTGTGTGTGTGTGTGGTGAGGTCTGCGTGGAACCCGCACCGGTATTAAACCTGGTCCTGACTTCCTGCTGTACAGAGACTCGTTGAGTCTGATTTCATTTCCGTACACGTTTATTTAAAAATAAAATGAAACAGAACTCTGCCGCGTCGCTTCTCCTCTGGACTTTTATTTCCTTTCATCAAACTGTTTACCCAGAACCCCTCGGAACCTCGAGCGCTCGAGATCCCGTCACGCGCCGCGTACAGAAATCCCATCATGCACCACTTTGCCATTCTTAGGGCACTTTTTTTTTGGTGTCACATGACTGCTGGCGTAACCAAGCAACAGTAAGCATCAGATTTATTACTTTGTCGTTTATGATGAAACGTGACCTGCGGGTTTCGTTTCTACTCTCCGTTTCTGTCCTGTAAGCGAAAGTTTTGGCACCCCATGCTTTCCCAGAACGCTTCGAGAGTGTGTGGCGTGAACACGCTGTTTTTGTGTTTCTAAATCCAGCCATGAGTCGAATCTAATCTTCTGATTAGAAGTAACAGACTTCACGTGGAGTATAAAGTCTGTTTAAATTAAAGCGGTCATGACATTAATCACATTTTCCTTGATCTTTTGACATGTAAGAGGTCGTCGTACCATTAAAACGTCCCGTAAGGTTCACAGCTTAATACGTGGTCCTCGGTGCAAAAAGAGCTTTCACAGGTGCGTCGCAAAGAACTTAAGATGTGAGTGTATTATAGATAACGGTATTATTTTGAACATTAGGCATCTGTTAAGTTTGCACAATTTACCAGGATTTCATATTTAATCATATATATTGTATAGATTTTATTTAGAACTTATTTCCATGGTTACGTTTATGTAGATAATGGAACACCTGGCCGGCGATGTATATTTGTTAGCTAGTTACTTATCTAAGTTGAATATAATGTCAGGCATGATAAAAGGTTAGGCGTTTACTGGTGCGTCTCAAAAAATGTTTAATATCGTGGAAAAATGTTTCATTTTTTCCATAATTTAATTCATAAAGTGAAATGTCTCGAGCCTGTTTTCGTTTTAATCTCGATGATTACGGTTTACAGCTCACGGAAATCAAACATCCAGCATCTCAAAATATTCAAATAAAGAATTTATAATGCAGAAATGTGGACCTGAGAAAAGCTCTCATCAGATAATGAACTCAAAACACCTGCGAAGGTTTCCTGAGGGTTTAATCTGTCAGTCGGGTTCAGTACACAAACACAATCACGGGGAAGATGGAAGTCAATGTTGCGTTTCATTTGGAAATGAAGGTTCCAGAGTCTGGAGGACGAGTGGAGAGGAACAGAATCCGAGCTGCTTGAAGTCCAGTGTGAAGTTTCCACAGTCGGTGATGATTTGGGTTGCCATGTCATCTGCTGGTGTTGGTCCAGTGTGTTTTCTCGAGTCGAGAGTCGATGCAGCGTCTACCAGGAGATTTTAGAGAACTTCATGCTTCATCTGCTGACGAGCTTTACGGAGACGCTGATTTCCTTTTCCAGCAGGACTCTGCACCTGCCCACAGTGCCAAAACTTCTAGTAACTGCTTTACTGACCGTGGTGTTACTGTGCTCGATCGCCCAGCCGACTCGCCTGACCCGAACCCCATAGAGAATCTACGAGAGACACCAGACCCGATAATACAGACGAGCCGAAGACCGCTATCAAAGCCACCTGGACTTCCAGAACACCTCAGCAGTGCCACAGGCTGATCGCCTCCATGCCACGCCGCACTGACGCAGTCATTCCTGCACAAGGATTTAAACCCCGACCGAGTATTAAGTTAATAAATGAACATACTTTTCACAAGGTCCACATTTCTGTATTATAAATTCTTTATTCTAATATATTCGAGATACTGGATTTTTGATTTCTGTAAGTCGTCATCGAGATTAAAATAAAAACAGGCTCGAAATATTTCACTTCATGTGTAATCAATCCAGAATATATGAAACGTCCTACTTTTTAAATTAAATTACGGAGGAAAAAAAAAAAAACGAACTTTTCCACGATATTCTAATTTTTTGAGACACGCCTGTATTTAACCGAGCTCCGAAAACGTCTCGTTCGGATGTGGCGGGATTTGTGACGTCACACGGGTAAATACATTTGCATACAAAACGTCAACGTTAATACTTTTACATCATCGCACTGTTAGCCCCGCCCACTGCCGCTCAGTCGCTGAAACAGTTATGACAGGGGGCGTTAATTAATTCATAGGCAAAGACGTTAGCCAATCATAGCAGTGTGTGGTTACGTTGAAGTCTTAAAGGTATAGGACACAAAAACCCGATCGTTTAGTCAGAGGGTCAGAGACGGGGTGGGAAAAAGGTCATGAAGTACTCACCTTTGTACATTTTATTTTTGTGCATAAACTTCTAATATAATAATTACATCTCAGGGAAGATAATCAAATAAAAACATGTCATGACCCCTTTAAAGCTGCAAGCAGCATTTTCAGGGGCCAAGCACCCAGACTCACCGAGTCACACATTCAGATGTGCGCCAGTGGTTAATCAGGCACAGAGCCGTAACTCTCGGCGAAGAGATTCAAGAGTGAGTTGTAGTTTCACGCATTTGCCAGTCCGTTATGGGAGAGCGGATTTGAATATCAGTACTCCTTTGATAACTTGATAACAGGACTGAAGATGATGGGAGACAAACTTAGTGAAGACAAAAACAGCGGTTAGATGTAAACATGTTATAACTTTTGACCAGTAGGTGGTGCAGTCACGGTATTTGTTGCACAGCCTCAGGTCATGGTCCAGCAGACGCGTATGAAAGTTCCTCACTTCCTGTTTGGCGGACTCGTTGGCACATTACAGACAAACCGTTTGGAATATTTAAAAATCTTCTGATAACTTTTGTGAGGCTTAATCGATGGCATAGGGGGCGTTGAGCTCGTCTCTACACACCGGCGGTGCTTGGCCCCCTAATAAACGTCAAAACCGGCGTTATGTTATCGGCTCTCTGATATAGTGAGTGTCATGATGCTGCTGTGTTTATTTAACGTTCATTAAAGATTCTGTTAAAACCTTTAAACACTAAATACGACGTTTATATCTCAGAAGATTCTTATTATTTTCACTCGGACTGACTGAATCGTTCTCAGATGACGCTTGTGAAGATTCACTTGTGTACGTCGGTCACCTCGCATCACAAACAAAAACACAGAACTGATGAATTAACAACAACAACAAAAGTACATCACTTCTCTTTAAACAGGCGAGTCGACTCAACGTTCTGAACTAAGAACGATTCGGTTCAAAGAGTCGACTCGTTCACAAACGACACTTCGTTCGTACACAGTTCTTTTCGAGTGGCTCTTTTTCCTTTATTTCTTTCGTCACGTGAGAAAACCCGTCGTTACTACAAAATCTATTACAAATGAATCATCATCATCATCATCATCATCATCATCCTCGTTCAATTACAAAAACAAAAGCAAACATAATATTCAATTCAGATATTTACAGAAAATGTATGTGAAAGAAATAATAAACAAAACCGACAGCCGGGAGCAGGAAGCACAGATCGTTCCTCATCGCTTAGAAATTAATAAGTTAACAGCCAATAAAGACGTTTTACACGTTTCACAAAAAACACACACACACACACACACACACACACACACACACGCGCAAAAGTGAAGCAGGATGAACACGTCGTCGTTTCTCCCTGAGCTTTAAACACGCTCACATCATCCGAAAGGCAAATATCATCAGCTTTCATCAACACCAGTGTCGCAAAAACATTGTGCTTCATTTCCTCATTCTTTATTTAAACTGGGGGGTTTTATATATATATATATTTAAAGTATATACGACCGGGTCACAGATTTATTATGTAAATTTGATGGAAGAATAAAACAAGTGGGCGTTTCCCAAATCTCACACAAAACTCGTCCGAAGCAGGAATTCATCAGGGCATAAACTTCTCGCTGTTCCTTCATTCTCTCATAAAACCCCAATTTAAAAATGAATAAATAAAAATTCCCGTTCATTAATGCTGTTGCAAAATGAAACCTGCTCAGGAATCGTGTTTATTATTCGTTAGTACGCCGAGGTTTTATTTATTTATTTATTTATTTATTTATTATATATGGTAAAATTTTATACGAGCCCCAACACTCGTTTGTAACACTTTATCGAACTTCACCGTCAAAACAACTTATGCGAGTTAGCTAGACGAGGCTCATGGAGTAGCTACAACCCCCCCCCCCCCCAAAAAACCCAAAAACAACCTGGTATAGGTTCTAACCAATCACGTTTAAGAATTGAGAAACGTCCACTACGCGACGTTTTAGGCGAAACAGACGTGTCTCGTAGTTCGTTCTCGGTTCACTGATGATACTTGCTGGTTTTAATGCTATGATATAAATACAATTTAGCGAGATTTAACCGATTCCCGAGTTTACGAAACGAGTTACTAAAACACGTTCCCTTCTTCGTTTTTGTCTGTAAACTGAGAGACATTTCGAAGAAAATCAGGACAACTGCTTGCTATCTAGTGAACTAGTTTAGCTCGCTAACGTTGAACCTAGCTAAAGTTTAGATTCTTTTTAAAAACGCGTTTTTCTCTTAACCACGTATATCCGTTTCGATCAAAACCCGACCACCGGCGCGCGCCACACTGATCTGGGAAACGCCCGCGAACGACAATTTAACGCTTGTAAATTTTGCTACGAATTTCCTCCAGTGCATCGCTCACCACGAAATAACTCTGCCAGACTGACAAAATAATAAAATACACGTCCGTTTTAAACGATGGAAATAGTCCATGACTACAGAGCTCGCCTGTTTAAATATATATATGTTTAAAAAAAAAAAAAAAAAAAATACCAACCAACTAACTAATCAAACACTGTACAATTATTGCTTTCAGCACCGTTTAAAAACTTTCACACGGATTATAAATGACCCTGAACTACACCGAGCACCGTTCCCATCACACCTCGGGGTTTAAGCCACAGCCGAACAGGAAGAAGGTAGTGATCAACGTTAAAACTAGAGAAATGAGGCGCTATAATCAGATTTCTTACAGAAATAAACGTACAAAAGCTGCCCAAGAAACATCACACACACACACACACACACACACTTCTGCTACATGTGGAGGTTACATGTGGAGGTAGGAGAGGGAAAGAAAAGCTGACTGCAAATGTACAAAACGTAGCTTCAGAGCTCTGTGATTGGCTGAATGGATAAAACACTCCGGCTGGGTTCCAATCCCGTCTCCAACACGCCCTTGTTCACTTCCAGGACAGAGCGGTTTGCGCTGTAAATGAAAAATGAAACACTGACGTTGGTCCGAACTGAGTGTAATTTCCCGTTTCGCTGCGTTTCACTTCAATCACTGCGTCGCAGTCGCGCCGCACCGAAACGCGCTCACAGGACCGCCATCGGGCCGAGCCGTACCCGGGAGGCGTCGCCCGCTCCCTGCGTTCCTACTGTACGTTAATCGTTCAGATTTTTAGAGTTGTGACCAAAACCGCAAATTCATACAGAAACCCTGTCAAATCTGCAGAAGTCGGTTGCGGGTGAAGTTCGTTCGTAATCGATCATGTTGTTGCTAGTTTAAGCGCTAGCGAGATTTAACACGTCCATCAAATTAAACCGATATGCGTTCGAGTTTCTCAGCGTTAACTCGGGAAAGCAAAAATTCTCCCTTCAACCGCACGTCGATAAACGCAACGCCGGCTGAGGACTCTGACAAAATAACAGCTAGCTATCTAGTTAACTAATTTAGCTAGCTAATCCCGGGGGGAAAAAAGTCTAAATCTTACCTACGCTAGTGACCGACATGGATTCAAGTTCAACCCCGAACACTTCACGCTGAAAATCTCATCGATTATTATCGAAATACAGCTGCGTTCACGCCGAGTCATAATCACGGCGTAATTACGACTTGTAAAAAGCGTTCACATCCTCGTAGAAATCGTAATTACTGCTCGTAAACGAGGAATTTTCCCCAGAGCGCTCCCATTTGTTCCACGCGACTGCCGCGAAGTCATGCGGAAGCGCTCAAAATGGCGGCGGCTTCAGCAGTAAAACGTTATCTCCTAAGATTTCTGTGTAACAATTCGTATAATCGATTATGTGAACTTGTTCAATTCCGTATTTTCGACGTCGGACGGGATTAACATTTCGAAACGACCGGGCGACTTTCAGACTCGAACCGTGTTTCACGGTGAATAAGGGCGTGTTAGCGGTGTGATTGGAGCACCGCACGTGCAGAAGCTGTCTACTTAAAACAAACAAACAAACAAAAACACTTCCATAAACATTTGGCTACTTCCATCACAAATTTCCCTGCACTTTTTGTTTTGTTTTTTTTTTTTTAAATTCTTTATGTATTAAGTAAAGAATCACTCAGTTTCCCAGAGCATGTGTGCTGTGAATTATCCGCCGTGCAGCATCAGCGTGCTAGTGCCATTCTTACATACCTTGGAGCTTAAACATGCAAGGTATGAGTTATATACGTGTGTGTGTGTGTGTGTTAGGTAGTGAGAGGTGTGTGTGTGTGTGTGTGTGTGTGTGTGTGTGTGTGTGAGAGAGTCGCTGTCATGTTATAACAGCAGTCGAGTGTGTGTGCTCATCTTCATCAGCTTGCCCAGCCTCTGCTTGGACGTCGCGTCGCCTTTCTTCGGACGTTTTCCTGAAAAACACCACAAATCAAGTTTTACTCCAAATTAGATTAGAGTAACGGTAAGCGATATAGCAAAAAATTCCACCTGGACACTTAAAGGTGCAGTATGTACGTTTTTAACGTTTCAAAGACTCACGATATTTTCGTGCGATGGAGATCTCACTAGGTTTTTAAATTTCAGGATTCTGTTTTCACAGTTTTCTGGCCCATAAATCAGATGAAGTAGATCAAAGCGTCTCGACTCCACCCCTTTCCATTAAACGTGACTCGTATAAAACAGTCTCGACGGAGAAAACCTGTGCATTGGTGTGCACTTTGATTGCAGTTTAAATCCCAGCCAGCAGAGGGCGTTAAACATTACACACTGCTCCTTTAACGGAAGTACCGCTTGCCATGAACTGATTTTCCGTGTTTAGAGTTTATAACTACGCCATGAACACGTTTATAATAGTTTAATAATAGCATGTAGGACGGCTGACGCTGGAGACTCCTTCCGTAAACGTTATCCGTGCTTTTTTTAAGGTTGGTTTATCGTTAGTCTTAGATTATGCAAATCGTCCTCCGTATAAGTGACGTAGCTGTTACTATAGAAACGATGACGTATCAGAACCAGCGTGTTAATATAAACCTGTGATTTGAATTATTATCAAATCAACACCTTCTAACCAATCAGAAGCCAAGATCTCACACACACACACACCTTTAGTGGCCTGGTTGCTGATGGGGCTGGAGCTGTGTGTGTGTCGTTTTGATGGATGGAGTGCAGGAGAGAGTGAACCGTCACTGTATAAACACTCCTCTACTGAACTCGGGTTACTGCTGACACACACTGCACTGCTACTGGAACTGCTACTGCTACTCCACCACGTCTCCTGAGGCACAGCGCCCCCCTCTGGTACCCTGCTGGGGGAGCAAGGACGCTCCCTGTGCACACACCAGAGCATTTATTACTTACAGTTAGCTCACTAAACGAAGACAGAATATATACACGTGTGTGTGTGTGTGTGTGTGTGTATACCTTTTAAGTGGTTTGAGATGTTGACTCCCTGAGATTCTCATCTTAGGCATCTCACACTCCTCTTCATCCCCAGAGCTCCCTGAATCTGAACTATCCTTCTGCTGAGAGAGAGAGAGAGAGAGAGAGACACAGAGAGAGGGAGAGAGAGACACAGAGAGAGAGAGACACAGAGAGAGGGAGAGAGAGACACAGAGAGAGGGAGGGAGGGAGGGAGGGAGAGAGAGAGAGAGAGAGAGAGACAGACAGACAGAGAGAGAGAGAGAAGAGAGAGAGAGACGGACAGACAGAGGGAGAGAGAGAGAGAAAGACCCTTTATTTTAATAACTCTGAAGAAATTAGACAAGCCATTGTAAAGTCTTGTTAATGTAACTGACCTCTTCTTCCTCCTCTTCCTTCTGCAACCCTGAGAGGTTCGTCAGCTTGATCCTGAGTTCTGTTCACACAACAACCCCAATCAAACCAGAACAAAATCCCTCTCCGATAAAACTGGTACAACACACACTGTGCTCTTTACATGTATTTACAGCTACTGTTGTACACTGTCTGATGACGGATGTCGGGTGGCTGATGGAGGATAGTGAATGTCGTTGTCTGATGACGAATGTCAGTTGTCTGATGATGAACATGGACTTCAGTGTCTGATGGTGAAGGTCAGTGTATGATGGTGGATAGTGGATGTCACTGTCTGATGGTGAATGTCAGTGTCTGATGGTGGATAGTGGATGTCACTGTCTGATGGTGAATGTCGGTGTGTGGTGGTGGATAGTGGATGTCGGTGTCTGATGGTGGATAGTGGATGTCACTGTCGGATGGTGAATGTCGGTGTGTGGTGGTGGATAGTGGATGTCGGTGTCTGATGGTGGATAGTGGATGTCACTGTCTGATGGTGAATGTCGGTGTGTGGTGGTGGATAGTGGATGTCGGTGTCTGATGGTGGATAGTGGATGTCTGTGTCTGATGGTGGATAGTGGATGTCACTGTCTGATGACGAATGTCGGTGTCTGATGGTGGATAGTGGATGTCAGTGTCTGATGGTGAACATGGACTTCAGTGTTTGATGGTTTGATGGTGTTTAGTGGTTAATATATTTAAAATACAAATACATCTAAAGTGTTCACACGAAGCTCAAATAAAAGGAACCTTCTGGAAAATCTTCAACCTGGATAAGATCAGGATCTCCAGTGTTCAGGATGAAATGAGGTAGCATGAGGGGGACAAAGTGACTCACCATGATGAGTGACCTGAGCCACACACTGTAACCCCGCCTCCACCTTCACTTTCTCTTGTTGGCATGACGATGGCTTTTCTGGTCTAACGTGGTGCTGTTGGCATGGCGATGTCTCGTCCATCTCAGCTTTCAGAGCTCTGTTCCCAAGACACAGCCTCTCACTATGAGCAAAACACACACACACACACACACACACACACACACACACACACACACACACACACCCCTTATTATACAGGTTATTTAATCATATTAGGAGATAACGTCATGACGGGGTATTAAATCCGTACCATGTGATTCTGCCGTTACACAGCACCAGCCGCAGCGCGTTGTCATGGTTACCCTCAATGGTTACGGCAGACGGCTGGACAACTTTCTTGAACTTCCTGTTCACCTTGGAGCTCACGTGGGAGTCCTGCTGAGATGAGAAAGTGAAGAATAAAGAGTGTAAAAGACCTCGACTAATAACTGACTCGGTCATGAACATCAGAGGTGTTTGATTAGAGCCGGAAGTGAATCATTGTCTACCCTGGAAAATTACTGATTTTATTTCAGTGTGTGTGCACGTGTGTGTGTGTGTGTTACGTAACATATCTGTAACGTTTTTGACGTGATCTCACCTCCTCCAGAGGGCCGACCTCCAGCCTCTTCAGCACTTCCCGAGTGTGCAGCTCCAGGATGTCCAGGTCTGACCGGAGTTTGGGCTCGTGATGATGTTGAAGATGAAGATGATTATGATGATGATGATGATGATGGTGGTGGTGGTGACGACGACGGTCTCCGAGTTGTCGGGCGATTTGTCGTGCCTGGCGGCGTCTCTCGAGTGAGGAATGGGCGGACGGGCTTTCTGCGCTTCCCTGAGATTTCACCGGTTTACTCGGATCCTCCTGTGGAGCCAAACGAATCCGATTCGAACGATTATCCAAACTATATTCAATAATATATTCCAGTCTTAAGTTACCATCATCGGAATCGTGTCGAACCTATAACTCCGCCTCCAGACGTGAGGACACGCCCCCTACCCGTGTGAGTGTGATGCTCAGATTTTTAACTGTGTGATGTCGTTTATTATTTCCATTTACACACACACAGCTCTCCACTAATATTGGCACCCTGCGTAAATATGATCAAAGAAGGCTGTGAAAAACCTTTATTGTTTAACCTTTTGATCTTTTGTTAAAAAAATTCACATAAAATACTCTGCTCTCATGGATATCAAACACAGCACTGGTTTACCAGAAGCTCAACAACCTTTTGCTGCACATCACAGCTATATTCCTCGCTCTTACCCATTGTTATGGATGACTAAGGGAATTTGGCCTGTGTGTTACCTCATATTTATACCCCTGTGAAACAGGAAGTCATGGTTGAACAATTTCCTGTTCCTAGTCACCCATACACATACACACGATAGGAATGTGCATTATCTCAGGTGTGCCGTACCTCCTGCACCTCCAGGTGACGGATCTCCCTGCTCAGCTCCTTGATCAGGCGGCTCGGCCGGATGTGATCCGGAACCTCGCTGTTCGGAGCCGTTAACTAGAAACACACAGAGATCCAGAGGAAAGCGTTTACACACTCGGTTTGGGTTCTTCAGTGCACGAGTTCAGGTGTTATAGGATAGAAAACACTTCCTGTTTAACCAAAACCAGAACGTCTGTACCAATTATAGCCATAAAAATAATATCTACACGAGGGGTTTTTACCTCCCTCCTCAGCCACGTCTTCAGGGCAGAGATTAAAGCTTTCACTCCTTCTACCAGATACTCCTGAGGCTGACGCTTCTCCTCTCGCAGCTCTGACGACACAAACTGGGTTTTACAAGGCTGCTCGCGCTTTAGATTCGATTTATCACGTCACACGAACTACAGATCTGAAAGATTGTTCTCCGCCTCTCACCTTTCAGCGTCTTCAGCAGGTTCTTGGCCACGTACCAGGTAATGGCCTGGAAATACGGAAACTTAAACAGATCTGGAGTTTTCAGTCTCCGCTCCATCTCGTAACACCTGAACACAACCAACAGATCGCTGTTTTGTATTTTTCCCCAACAAACGTGTCCTGCACTGGAAGTGAAATTATTATTATTTTTAAACAGAGCGAAAGGAAAGATCTGGGGGGGGGGGGGGGATTACTTGAGCTGCATGCCGATGTTTAGGTCGTGTAAGAAGTTTCCTCCGAAGGCCATGCAGTCCTGAGAAGTGAGAACTGCGTGGATCCAACCTGAAGGGGGCAGCACACACACACACAGAGTCAGATAAAATCAACCCGCTCCGTTCCGTTATCACCCTCGTGGTTTTCCCCCTAACACTCGGACGTGTCTTTACAGCAGTGCATTCTGGGTAAGTTGCACTCCTGACATTTACAGCAGTGTTGATCTAACGAGCATCACTCGAACGGAGATGAACTAGACAAGGAGCGCTTAAAAACTTGACAGGAGATTAAAGATTAAAGTGTGTGTGGACGTCACGTCAGTGTTAAACAGAAGTATTAACTTTTATAATCCTACAAAGATGTTAAGAAGTAAGTAGTGTGTTGAGGCTCTGAGTGCAGACACGGTGGTTAAACACTGGGGGGAGGAGGGGGGTGTTTATTGTGACAGAAACCAGAGTCACCTTTTTCCTGGCAGCTTATCAGGTCTTGAAGTTATTTTCGCCTTGTTGTGCGTGCTTTACTTTTTTTTTCTTTCCTTTTTTTTTTTTTTTTTTTTTTTTTTTTTAAAACAAAAGCACTCCGCTTGTTATTTCCAACTGGAGATTAAATAAGAATAAAGAGCTGAGATTAGAGAATAAATAAGCCCACTGCAGACATGTACACTCTTACACACAGTCAGAAACATCAGTGTGTAAGCGAGCAATACAAAAAAAAAAAAAAAAAAAAAAAAGCCTCGAACACCGCATAATAAATCCGGCTTTCTTTCCATCATGAAATAAAAACACACATTTTTGAATTTCTCCGGAAAAGTAACTTCCTCTTAATACTTGAACGACATCGCGGAGAAGCCGCGGCCGGAAAGGGTGTCGCGTGTTGCCACGGTAACGTGCAGACTGACCGCAGTGAGTGTAGTAACGGTTTCAGCGTAACGTCTAATCAGACGAGCGAAACGTTGGACCGTTTAGTTTATAACGAGACCGTGTTTAACATCCAGGTGTTCGCTATTTTTGTTCAGCCGCGCCAAAACTCCACACCTGTCACGCTGGATGGTTTTATTTCGGAGCAAACGAACGCAGAGTTTGAACGTTTTGCCGCATCGACTTCCTGGAAGGAAGCCCAATGGGTTTGGTGAGGGAGGGACGGAGGGAGAAAGTAGGCGGGGTTTAAGCAGTAGAGTGTATAGGTATAGGCGTGTAACTCTATCGAGGTATGGATATATTGTCGCGCTCCTGTGGAAGACGGTGTGTAATTATGTGGAGTCTGACCTGTAGGGAGCAGGACGGTGGTGCCCTGCTGCACTACGCACTTGTAGCACTTCTCCACTTTCTCTCCGAAGAACACTTCGCTCTGATTGGCCGACGAGCTCCACGACTCGTACAGCGCGAGGTTGGTCTTGGTCGGCTCGATCAGGTAGAATATCTTCTCTCCCTAAGAGCGCACAGTGCATTATGGGTATCCTGTATGACACTCTTTCATTACCAAAACATGCAATATAGGGTGCTGGTGGGGAGGGGTGAGGGTGTAGCGCGAGTTACCCAGAGGACGTGGTACCACACGGAGGTTCCTCCGAAGTCGATGTGGAAGTCGGTGTAGCTGTTCTTCACCCCCATCAGGCAGTACTTCTGCACAAACGGCTTGGGGAAGATGGAGTCGTCAGGCCAGTACTTCTCCACCCACGACATCTCACGAGCGATGTCTGGCACGTCCACCAGCTCAGCCATCCTACGCACACACACACGGCATTTTAATCCACTCCCGGACCTGTGTATAAAACCGATTCAGGGGCGGAGCTACACATTACGACATCGCTAATAGCTTTGAGCCAGTCGTGCTTGATCTTCGAGGACGTCGAAGTTGGCACACCCGTCCGCCTTTTAGCCACTCCGCTGACGTTAGCGTTTTACAATAGGTGTCATGGTAACACTACACTCTGACACTAGAACCATGGTACAAGAGTCATGTTTCTGTCTCAGTGTGTACAACTGATTCGGGGGTGGAGCTACGCACGAGCGCAGTTCGTGACGTCGCTAAAAAAAAAGCTGCGCAGCTTGATGTGTCGGTGATAGACAGTAGTTGTCACGGTAACGCTACGTTTTAACAGGTTAACGCAGCTTGACAACGTGAGGGATGTTAATCGAGACTAGTGTGAGCTAACTGGCTGGAGAACATGCATATTTTTGCATAATTTGCATATTAATAGAACTTGGTGGAGGTGTACAGAGGATGGTACGGAGACGGTATAACTGCTATAGAGTTAGAGTACGTGGATTTAATGGATTTAAATAATTGTGTGTGTGTGTGTGTGTGTGTGTGTGTGTGTGTGTGTGTGTGTTCTGGACACCCACTTGGTATCGGAGAACTCCAGGCTGATGAGGTTGAGCACTTTGGGACGTACAGGTTGGTAATAATACTTCACAAACTCCCTCAGCTTCATCTTGCTGTCCGCTTGCCTGGCCACGTCGATCACGTCGATCACTTTATCTCCACCTGCGTACAGGAAGGATCTACTTCAGCTGCATTTACTAAACCTTTAAACCGTGCTGCGTTCCACTTATCTCGGAAACGTGAGGAGTCTGGTATTACGTCGTTTTGGAGGGAAAAAAACGGACACGACCGTGGACGCCTCCATGTTTATCTTGTATATACAGTATGACTCTTATGAATTTAAATGTGGCAGAGTCAGGGTTATTTTTATTCCTTATTTGTGCAAATTACCTGGAAGATATGTAGAACTTACAGACGCGATACAAGGTGCTAGAGATACTGGGGGCGGAGCTTAGTGAAAGTGGGCAGGGCTCATTTAAATGTCGAACGCACCTAACTGTTATAGACTTGATCTTGGGGAGAAAAAAAAAAGACTAATTTTGTCTAATGCACATTTATAGGTAAGAAGTGCTGCTAGGTTACTATTTCCATTTGATGTGTGTGTGTGTGTGTGTGTGTGTGTGTGTGTGTGTGTGTGTGTGTGTGTGTGTGAGAGAGAGAGAGAGAGAGAGAGAG
>NC_071273.1:24268199-24275699 GCF_023375685.1 Ictalurus furcatus
TATAATATAGTGTGCAGTATATAGTGTGCAGTGTGTAATATATAGTGTGCAGTGTATAGTGTGCAGTGTGTAATATATAGTGTGCAGTGTATAATATATAGTGTGCAGTATATAGTGTGCAGTGTGTAATATATAGTGTGCAGTGTGTAATATAGTGTGTAATATATAGTGTGCAGTATATAGTGTGCAGTGTAATATATAGTGTGCAGTGTGTAATATATAGTGTGCAGTATATAGTGTGCAGTGTGTAATATATAGTGTGCAGTATATAGTGTGCAGTGTGTAATATATAGTGTGCAATATATAGTGTGCAGTGTGTAATATATAGTGTGCAGTATATAGTGTGCAGTAATATAGTGTGCAATATATAGTGTGCAGTGTGTAATATAGTGTGCAATATAGTGTGCAATATAGTGTGCAGTGTGCAGTATATAGTGTGCAGTGTGTAATATATAGTGTGCAATATATAGTGTGCAGTGTGTAATATAGTGTGCAATATAGTGTGCAATATAGTGTGCAGTGTGCAGTATATAGTGTGCAGTGTGTAATATATAGTGTGCAGTATATAGTGTGCAGTGTATAATATAGTGTGCAGTATATAGTGTGCAGTGTATAGTATATAGTGTGCAGTGTATAGTGTGCAGTGTATAATATGCAGTGTATAATATATAGTGTGCAGTGTGTAATATATAGTGTGCAGTGTGTAATATATAGTGTGCAGTATATAGTGTGCAGTGTATAATATATAGTGTGCAGTGTGTAATATATAGTGTGCAGTGTGTAATATATAGTGTGCAGTGTGTAATATATAGTGTGCAGTGTGTAGTGTGCAGTGTATAATATGCAGTGTATAATATATAGTGTGCAGTGTGTAATATATAGTGTGCAGTGTGTAATATATAGTGTGCAGTGTGTAATGTGCAGTGTGTAATATATAGTGTGCAGTGTGTAATATATAGTGTGCAGTGTGTAATATAGTGTGCAGTGTGTAATATAGTGTGTAATATAGTGTGCAGTGTGTAATATAGTGTGCAGTGTGTTATATATAGTGTGCAGTATATAGTATGCAGTGTGTAATATATAGTGTGCAGTGTGTAATATATAGTGTGCAGTATATAGTGTGCAGTGTGTAATATATAGTGTGCAGTGTGTAATATAGTGTGCAGTGTGTAATATATAGTGTGAAGTATATAGTGTGCAGTGTGTAATATATAGTGTGCAGTGTGTAATATATAGTGTGCAGTGTATAATATATAGTGTGCAGTGTGTAATATATAGTGTGCAGTGTGTAATATATAGTGTGCAGTGTGTAATGTGCAGTGTGTAATATATAGTGTGCAGTGTGTAATATATAGTGTGCAGTGTGTAATATAGTGTGCAGTGTGTAATATAGTGTGTAATATAGTGTGCAGTGTGTAATATAGTGTGCAGTGTGTTATATATAGTGTGCAGTATATAGTATGCAGTGTGTAATATATAGTGTGCAGTGTGTAATATATAGTGTGCAGTATATAGTGTGCAGTGTGTAATATATAGTGTGCAGTGTGTAATATAGTGTGCAGTGTGTAATATATAGTGTGAAGTATATAGTGTGCAGTGTGTAATATATAGTGTGCAATATATAGTGTGCAGTGTGTAATATATAGTGTGAAGTATATAGTGTGCAGTGTGTAATATATAGTGTGCAATATATAGTGTGCAGTGTGTAATATATAGTGTGTAATATATAGTGTGCAGTGTGTAATATATAGTGTGTAATATAGTGTGCAGTGTGTAATATATAATGTGCAGTATATAGTGTGCAGTGTGTAATATATAGTGTGTAATATATAGTGTGCAGTGTAATATAGTGTGTAATATAGTGTGCAGTATATAGTGTGCAGTGTGTAATATATAGTGTGCAGTGTGTAATATATAGTGTTATATAGTGTGCAGTGTGTAATATATACTGTGTAATATATAGTGTGCAGTGTGTAATATATAGTGTGTAATATATAGTGTGCAGTGTGTAATATATAGTGTGCAGTGTATAATATATAGTGTGTAATATATAGTGTGCAGTGTGTAATATAGTGTGCAGTGTGTAATATATAGTGTGCAGTGTATAATATATAGTGTGCAGTGTGTAATATATAGTGTGCAGTGTGTAATATATAGTGTGCAGTGTGTAATATATAGTGTGCAGTGTGTAGTGTGCAGTGTATAATATGCAGTGTATAATATATAGTGTGCAGTGTGTAATATATAGTGTGCAGTGTGTAATATATAGTGTGCAGTGTGTAATGTGCAGTGTGTAATATATAGTGTGCAGTGTGTAATATATAGTGTGCAGTGTGTAATATAGTGTGCAGTGTGTAATATAGTGTGCAGTATATAGTATGCAGTGTGTAATATATAGTGTGCAGTGTGTAATATATAGTGTGCAGTGTGTAATATATAGTGTGCAGTGTGTAGTGTGCAGTGTATAATATGCAGTGTATAATATATAGTGTGCAGTGTGTAATATATAGTGTGCAGTGTGTAATATATAGTGTGCAGTGTGTAATATATAGTGTGCAGTGTGTAATATAGTGTGCAGTGTGTTATATATAGTGTGCAGTATATAGTATGCAGTGTGTAATATATAGTGTGCAGTGTGTAATATATAGTGTGCAGTATATAGTGTGCAGTGTGTAATATATAGTGTGCAGTGTATAATATATAGTGTGCAGTGTGTAATATAGTGTGCAGTGTGTAATATATAGTGTGAAGTATATAGTGTGCAGTGTGTAATATATAGTGTGCAATATATAGTGTGCAGTGTGTAATATATAGTGTGCAGTATATAGTGTGCAGTGTGTAATATATAGTGTGCAGTGTGTAATATATAGTGTGAAGTATATAGTGTGCAGTGTGTAATATATAGTGTGCAATATATAGTGTGCAGTGTATAATATATAGTGTGCAGTGTGTAATATATAGTGTGTAATATAGTGTGCAGTGTGTAATATATAGTGTGCAGTATATAGTGTGCAGTGTGTAATATATAGTGTGTAATATATAGTGTGCAGTGTAATATAGTGTGTAATATAGTGTGTAATATAGTGTGCAGTATATAGTGTGCAGTGTGTAATATATAGTGTGCAGTGTGTAATATATAGTGTGTTATATAGTGTGCAGTGTGTAATATATACTGTGTAATATATAGTGTGCAGTGTGTAATATATAGTGTGTAATATATAGTGTGCAGTGTGTAATATATAGTGTGCAGTGTATAATATATAGTGTGTAATATATAGTGTGCAGTGTGTAATATATAGTGTGCAGTGTGTAATATATAGTGTGCAGTGTGTAATATATAGTGTGCAGTGTGTAATATATAGTGTGCAGTGTGTAGTGTGCAGTGTATAATATGCAGTGTATAATATATAGTGTGCAGTGTGTAATATATAGTGTGCAGTGTGTAATGTGCAGTGTGTAATATATAGTGTGCAGTGTGTAATATATAGTGTGCAGTGTGTAATATAGTGTGCAGTGTGTAATATAGTGTGCAGTGTGTAATATAGTGTGCAGTATATAGTATGCAGTGTGTAATATATAGTGTGCAGTGTGTAATATATAGTGTGCAGTGTGTAATATAGTGTGCAGTGTGCAGTGTATAATATGCAGTGTATAATATATAGTGTGCAGTGTGTAATATATAGTGTGCAGTGTGTAATATATAGTGTGCAGTGTGTAATGTGCAGTGTGTAATATATAGTGTGCAGTGTGTAATATATAGTGTGCAGTGTGTAATATATAGTGTGCAGTGTGTAATATAGTGTGCAGTGTGTTATATAGTGTGCAGTATATAGTATGCAGTGTGTAATATATAGTGTGCAGTGTGTAATATATAGTGTGCAGTATATAGTGTGCAGTGTGTAATATATAGTGTGCAGTGTATAATATATAGTGTGCAGTGTGTAATATAGTGTGCAGTGTGTAATATACAGTGTGAAGTATATAGTGTGCAGTGTGTAATATATAGTGTGCAATATATAGTGTGCAGTGTGTAATATATAGTGTGCAGTATATAGTGTGCAGTGTGTAATATATAGTGTGCAGTGTGTAATATATAGTGTGAAGTATATAGTGTGCAGTGTGTAATATATAGTGTGCAATATATAGTGTGCAGTGTATAATATATAGTGTGCAGTGTGTAATATATAGTGTGTAATATATAGTGTGCAGTGTGTAATATATAGTGTGTAATATAGTGTGCAGTGTGTAATATATAGTGTGCAGTATATAGTGTGCAGTGTGTAATATATAGTGTGTAATATATAGTGTGCAGTGTAATATAGTGTGTAATATAGTGTGCAGTATATAGTGTGCAGTGTGTAATATATAGTGTGCAGTATATAGTGTGCAGTGTATAATATATAGTGTGCAGTGTGTAATATATAGTGTGTTATATAGTGTGCAGTGTGTAATATATAGTGTGCAGTGTGTAATATATAGTGTGTAATATATAGTGTGCAGTGTGTAATATATAGTGTGCAGTGTGTAATATATAGTGTGCAGTGTATAGTGTGCAGTGTATAATATGCAGTGTATAATATATAGTGTGCAGTGTGTAATATATAGTGTGCAGTGTGTAATGTGCAGTGTGTAATATATAGTGTGCAGTGTGTAATATATAGTGTGCAGTGTGTAATATATAGTGTGCAGTGTATTGTGTGCAGTGTGTAATATATAGTGTGCAGTGTGTAATATATAGTGTGCAGTGTATAATATATAGTGTGCAGTATATAGTGTGCAGTGTATAATATATAGTGTGCAGTGTGTAATATATAGTGTGCAGTGTATAATATATAGTGTGCAGTATATAGTGTGCAGTGTATAATATATAGTGTGCAGTGTGTAATATATACTGTGTAATATATAGTGTGCAGTGTGTAATATATAGTGTGCAGTGTGTAATATATAGTGTGCAGTGTATAATATATAGTGTGCAGTGTGTAATATATAGTGTGTAATATATAGTGTGCAGTGTGTAATATATAGTGTGTAATATATAGTGTGCAGTGTGTAATATATAGTGTGTAATATAGTTTGCAGTGTGTAACATATAGTGTGTAATATATAGTGTGCAGTGTGTAATATATAGTGTGCAGTGTGCAGTATATAGTGTGCAGTGTGTAGTATATAGTGTGCAGTATATAGTGTGCAGTGTGTAATATATAGTGTGCAGTGTGTAATATATAGTGTGCAGTGTGCAGTATATAGTGTGCAGTGTGTAGTATATAGTGTGCAGTATATAGTGTGCAGTGTGTAGTATATAGTGTGCAGTATATAGTGTGCAGTGTGTAGTATATAGTGTGCAGTGTGTAGTATATAGTGTGCAGTTTACATGTATAACTAGTGGAACAGTCATCCATGTGTTTTATACTATTAAAAACACTCCTATATACACTATGACCAAAAGTATGTGCACCCTTCCTAATGACAGTTCAGGTGTTTCAGCCACACCCATTGCTAACTGGTGAAAAAAATCCAGCAGTCTTCACAGACACACACTGGCATTAGAACGGCTCGTACAGAAGAACTCAGTGACTTTAAAAGGTGACATGGCCCTGGTGAGATTCCTGCCCTGTTAGATCTGCCTCGGTCGACTCTAAATGCTCTTACTGTGAAACGGAATCGTCGAGGAGCAACAAGAGCTCACCTGACCTCACAGAGCGGGGCTGCCGAGTGCTACAGCACACAGAGCGTAAATATCACCGTCCTCTGTTGCATCGCTCACTACAGAGCTCCAAACTGCCTCTTGAAGCAACATCAGCACAAGAACCGTGCATCAAGAACTTCATGAAACAGGTTCCATCATCAAGCAGCTGCACACAAGCTTAAGATCACTCTCCGTGCGTAATGCTAAGCGTTGGATGGAGTGGTTTAAAGCACCGACTCTGCAGCAGTGGAAATGTGTTCTCTGGAGTGATAAAATCAGACTTCACGATCTGGCAGTATGATCGAGTACGGGTTTGGCGGATGCCTGGAGAACGAGTACGGGTTGGGCGGATGCCTGGAGAACGAGTACGGGTTTGGCGGATGCCTGGAGAACGAGTACGGGTTGGGCGGATGCCTGGAGAACGAGTACGGGTTGGGCGGATGCCTGGAGAACGCTTCCTACTGGAATACAGTGTGCTAACATTATAGTGTGGTGGAGGTGGGACGATGGTAGGTCCGGGCTGTTTTTCAGGGTTTGGGCCCCTCAGATCCAGTGAAGGATAATGTTAATGAGTTTGGTGTGGAGGAACTCCAGTGGCATGCACAGATCCCTGACCTCAACCCCACTGAACACCAACTAGAAGGTTGACTGTGAGCCAGGACTCCTGGTTTAACATCAGTGCCTGATCTCTCTAACGCTCTTGCGGCTGAATGAGCACAAATTCCTACAGACACACTCCAAAATGTTGGGTTTCGGAATGAGATGTCCATCACACCTGTGTGAGCTCGTTGGTCAGGAAAAAGCGCGCGCGCGAGAGAGAGAGAGAGAGAGAGAGAGAGAGAGAGAGAGAGAGAGAGAGCTCTTATCAGACATCAGAAATATTCACATTACTGACACGCATCATGGCTCTTACAGAATAACGGTTTTTCTGTGTCTGAGAAACCAGAAGCTTTGAGTTTATGCAAGACTGACGTCTGATGTTTTAACACTTGAGTGAAATCAGATTACAATTTAAAAAAAATGACAGAAAGAAGGAACGAGGGAGAAAAAGAGGAACTAAAAACTCCCTGAACACTGAACCACTGACTCACTGGTTCATTTCCCAAACTATAACCCTCTCTGTAATTTCACAAAACAACAACCTGTCTGTCTGACCATCCATCGATCTCTCAGTCTGTTTCTCTCTGTCCTTCTGTCTACCCGTGTCTTTACCCGTCCATCCATCCGTCCATCTCTATATGCAATCAGTCCATTTGTCTACATACCCATCTGTCTGACCAATAATCCATCTGTCTGCTTATCTCCCAGTCATCTGTTTTATCAGTCCCCCTATACATCATCAGTTCATATATTTATCCCTTTATCTGTCCGGTTTCAATCAGACCATATATCCATCCATCCATCCTTCTACGTACTCGTCTGTCCAACGATCCATTTGTCTGTCTATCCCTCTGTATACCTCTCTACCATTCTCATCCATCATAGATCAGTTAGTTCATCTGTACATCTACCTGCACACCTATCCTTCTACCTACCTCTGCATCTATCCACCCCTTATCCATCATTTAATCCATCCATCTCTCCGTCTGTACTACCTGGCCGTCATCTTTCTACAAGTCCATTTATCAGACAGAAAGGGCAGTGGTGGCCTCGTGGGTAAGGTGTTGGTCTACTGCTCAGACGGTTGTGAGTTCAAACCCCAGCACCGCCAAGCTGGACTTTTGGGCTCTTGAGTGAGGCTCTTAACCCTCAATTGCTCAGATGTATGAACGAGATAAATGGGCGTCTGACAAATACCGCAAATGTAATCTGTG